>NC_056668.1:118715528-119016105 GCF_018350195.1 Panthera tigris | reverse complement strand
ATTTTTATTTAACTAAATATTAAATGAATCTTGTAATTTCAAAATGTAATCAATATAAAAGTTATCAATGGGAGATTGTGCTTTTTTTCATATGTCTTTGAATCTAGGGTGTATTTTACACTTAGAGCCCATCAATTTGGTCTAGCCACATTTAAGGTAGCAATATGCGGCTTGTAGCCCTTATAATGGACAGAGCAATTCTTGAGTAAGCCCTGTCTGAAGTTACGTAAATCAGGACAACCTGAAATAATTTTCTTGGAAAAAAACAGGACAAGTATATGAGTAAGAATTATTTTCTAGTTTTAAATACTGGACTAATACTTCTGGAGTTCAAAATAGTACAGCTGTATTTGAGTCTCAATGCAGCTGCATTATATAAAATGAAGACATTTTATTCCAAATAGGAAACAGAGAAATTGATGAAGTGAGAAAATGGACAGCCCAAATGCGCTTGAATGAGTGGCTTCCTGCAGACCTTGAAAGAAATGTCAGTCCTGTAAATACCAGGATGAGTTTCTGGCATCTTCTGAGTGATTAATACTTAATGTAATGTGCTGAATTTTTCCTTTTCCTAAAGGAAGCTCCTATTGTGGACATCTTCCAACCTAAACAGTAACAATAACAACAACAACAACAAGGACCTACACTATTATAAGTGCTTCTGCAAGTCTACAATCTATGGCCTGGTGCTTTCTGGAAAATTTTAAGCTACTGACCAACTGGTGAACAGGGAGAAAGAAATATTGGCTGTAATACTGGACAAGAATAAAGACACATATTTTTGTGTTAGTTGAATATATCCTTTTTGGAGGACAGAAACCAATATTGCCACTCAGGTGGAAGTTTAGCTATGTGCTGGGAGTTCCACCCTTATCTTAAGTCACTGTCCCTCTTGTGGTCATGAGACTCCTTATCTCTGAGAGTGATCTGGAAAGCCAGATCAACTGCTTCACATTCCATATTTAAGAAGAGATCCTCTTTCAAGCTCCACACTGTGCTCTAGCAGTTTCTTTTACAAATATATTAATTCATTAATTTAATAAGTATAAATTAAAAACTACATACTAAAACGGAAAATGGGGGAAGCCAGAAAAAAAATCCTTCCTCATAGGGGACAAAAAACATAAGGAAATAAATAGTAGATTAATAGTGATTAGTGCTATACAAGAATGTAAGGCAAGGAAGGGGGTTGATGAGCATCATGATTTGTGGGAAATTATGTGGCAGGGGAGATGGGGTTCAATTTTTGATAGGATGATTAGGGAAGGTCTCATTGAGGTGATATTTGAGCAAAGACCAGAAGAAGGCAAGGAGGGAGAAACAACAAATGCAAATGTGCTGAGGCAGTAACAATACTGATGTGTTCAGGAACAGCACATGGGTACACTGGGACTCCCAAGTGTCTTTATGCACCTTAAAGACCTCTCTATCTCACTCACTCCATGTAAAGGGACATTTCATACTTATTAATAAAAATCCACTATACTAAATAGTCAAATTTACTAAACTGGGACCCAAGTCAATGATGAATGAGACAGGAGGATAGTATGAGGTCAGAGAGTTCCCTTACGGGCTTTGGACATTTGTAAATTGAGGGATATTAACTAAAGCATCTATTTCCAGTTGTTGTCATATTGTCTTTCCAGTAGTTGTCATTTATCTTTCCTCTCTTCCATCTCCCTACTTTTCCTTATCTAAACACACCTGAAGACAAGCTGGCTGATTGATCAAGTCCTCTAAGTATGTCTCTCCTCCCCTATCCTGCCATTTACCATACATGATCTCTTTGGGGGCTCTGTCTTTAATCATCCACTTTCTGTTAAGTGTTGCTGCTGACCTTTACATCATCAGCAGGATCTTAGTGAGAAAAAGAGGAAATTAAATTAAACAATAGTCAAATTGTCTTAACTGGAGGTAAACTGAAAATTGGCCAAGGAGAGTCAGAAACATTCAGGAAGAATTAGATTTAAGTCTAAATATGTATCTATAAAGAAAAATATGAATAGTTAATAACACCTGCCTAAGATATAACTAAGGCTAAATGGAAAAGAATTAATTTAAAGAAGGCCAAGAAGAGCCAAACCTGGAGAGCATAGGTTCTTTTTCATAAATTAGGGAGTCACAATAATTTAGGCAATAAATGAATAATTGTAAGGTAAGATTAACTAGGTGTTTTAAGGTTGTTGAAGATCTTAAATTGCACCAATTTGGCAGAGTAGGTTCAGTGTGTTTTAACATAACAATTAGTTCCCAGTAAAGGAAGAAAGCTTAAGTATTCCTTTTCACATGTGGATCTCTACTATGTAAGATCTCTAACATGTGCTGAATCAGGGTTTGAGTCCAAGAATGTCTAGGTGGGGGGACTTTGAGTTGACTTTTAACTTTCTTTAAAACAAAAGCTTGTTTAAAAATGAAAACCAATCTTACAGAAATAAGAAACAGGGAATGTTAAAGCTGCAAAGAATTCTAGTCGAAACTTTTCATTTTACAGATGGAAAGTCAGTTTCTTCATCTGTAAAATGAAAGGTTTAGGAGAAATGAGATTGAATATCTTCCACATCCAAGAATGCATAAAATCTAGAAAGGCTAAATGGTGCCCAAAGTTGCACAGCTGGTCTGTGCCAGACTTGGAAAGTAGATTTGGTTCCCGGGATTCTCTTTATGGCTGTGAGTCAATTCTGTATTTTATTTATTTATGTTTTTAAAAAAAAAATTTTATTTTTTGATAGAGACAGAGCATGAGTGGGGGAGGGGCAGAGAGAGAGGGAGACACAGAATCCGAAGCTGCCTCCAGGCTCTGAGCTTTCAGCACAGTCTGACGCGGGGCTCAAACTCACAAACCGCGAGATCATGACCTGAGCTGAAGTTGGACGCTTAACCGACTGGACACCATCCAAGCACCCCCAATTCTGTATTTTAAAAAGTTTAGTCAGCCCAACTGTTTGACACAATGCAGATAAATATCCATCTTACCAAGTTGGTTTATTTTTCTATTTCAGTCAGTTTTCCTGTGTCCTGGGATATCACCAGCCACAGAAGGAGCAAAGCTTTAACACAACACAATTGTGCTTGGAGCTGGCTGAATCACTCAACAGAATGCAACAAACTTGGCCTTTAGTGTTGGGACCAGGGAACAATGGATGCACTGCTTTTAAGCATGCAGATTTGTGTAAAAATGACATGAAATGGGACCTGACTGTTAAAAGCAAAATGTCCATATATAGACAAAAGAGAACAGCCCTAAGTAGCTAGAAATCACTGATGGGTTGAAAATATTTCATCCTGAGTTCATGCTTCCCATGGCTACCAAGGAACTCCTCCATTTCCTTGGGGCTGTGAGAGTATAGCATGAAATCTTCCAGCAATGACTAGTGGCTAGGTCATCTTCAACCATGGAGGTGGAGCAGTCTGTCCCTATACACTGCTCTGGCGCTCTGGTGCTGTAATCTACACCGAGAGTTCCTAATCTGAGACCTCCTTTTATTTCATCTTCTTCCAGGAAGTAAGTCAATATCATGCATTAAAAAATTATTTTTCCTACCTCATACCATAAACAAAATAAATCAGGTAAAAAAGTTGGAAAAATATTCGTACCTTATATTATAGACAAAGGTTAATATCCCTAATACATTAAGGGTTCTAAAACTTGAAAAATGAAGACTAACAACCCTAATGGAAAAAAAAAATCTTATAAACAGATCATTTTCAGGAAAAAAATACAGATGTCCCTTAAACATATGAACAAATTTTTAACCTTACTCATAATAAAAGAAGTACTAAGTCAAACCAGAGGGAGACAAAAATCTTTACCTACTATAAGTAAATAACCAAAACTGTGATAGAATTCTGCATTGACAAAGTGGTGAAGAATACATACTGTCATATGTATCTGGTGTGAATGGAAAATAGTGCAAACTTTATGGAGAGGAATTTGGCATCTAAGAAAATACAAATGCATTTACCTTTTAACCGGTTTCTAAAACCTATGCCAAAGAAACACTAGCAAAAAGCGACAGGGTATTTATTTTAATATTATTAGTTGCAACACCATTCATAATTGCAAAGGACAAGAAAAAACTAAATGTCCACAAATAGACAATGGGTTGAATCATCTGTGGAGTACTCTGCAGTTATAAAAGAGAAAGAGATCTTTACATTTTGCAATGGAGGACTCACCAAAACATTGTTAAAGAAGAGTAAGGTGAAGAACCATGTGTATAGTAGCATATAGTAGAGTATGTGTATATTTGTGTATTTACTTAGATTAAAAATAGAAGGATAAATGAAAAACTAACCAAAATGGTTGGAAAATTAAGGTAAAGGGGACAGGGATAGAAACTAGATGTCTCTTCTTTGTTCCCATGGTTTTCATTTTGGAATTCTCTAGCTATTTAATCTAATTTCATAACGAAATTATAAAACAGTTTTTAACTAAAATAAAACAAATGAACAGTATTGCATATTCACAATATACAATCTACAGAGGAATTATTTCAAGGCTCTTAAAACAGTAATTTTTAACTGTTCATCACTAGTGAGATACTCAAAAGTTAAAAAGAACCACAGTGAAATCTTAAGCAGTTTTCAATAATCATATTTTTAATAATGTATACTAAAATTTTGAAAATATTTATTTTAAGGAAATAAATTATATTAATGTAATAATAAGAAAAAGTAGGCAGAAGAAAAATAAAAATAAAAATTTAAGGTGGTTAATTAAAATTTCTGTAATCCTAAATTTGGGCTGAAAATATTAATATAAGTTTGTGATATTGTTTCTCCTTTAAAACAAATAAAAATATTTAGAAACAATGACCAATCCAGTAGCAATGAAACCCCCTAGTGCCCAAAATTTTGGTCTATAAATAAATTTCCCTCTTTTCTTTTTTAAATTTTTTTAACTGTTTACTTATTTTTGAGAGAGAGAGAGAGAGAGAGACAGAGCATGGGCAGGGAAGGGGCAGAGAGAAATGGAGACACAGAATTCAAAGTAGGCTCCAGGCTCTGAGCTGTCAGAATAAAGCCCAATGTGGGGCTCAAACTCATGAACTGTGAGACTGTGACCTGAGCCGAAGCCGGACAGGTGCCCCAGTAAATTTCTCTCTTATAAAGAACCAAAGCTTCTTGGGGAAATGGCTGGTTCCAAGTCAGGGTACAAGAAACACACAAACTAAGGTTGGAACATCTAGTCCTACTCAAAGACAGGAAACCTATGTAAGACCATTGGGGTCATGACAAAAGGATATAGGAGAAACTTGAAGAAGCAACCAGTTGTCAAGTAGGAGTATTCTGAACATCAAAGAGAATGACAGCAATAGATAAAAACACATCAACCATATTAAAATCCATGTGTTGATATAATACTTTAAAAAAGAAAAATCTCTGTGGTCATATGTGGAGGATGCTAAGGAAACAAGTTATTATTTTGAAAATTAGTAAATAAAGGAAAAGAACAAATCATTTATCCTGCTTCCTTGTTCAAATGATATCATGGGGTACTACATAGTTGACCTGGAAAGCTGCTTATTTATAAGAGAGTACCAGCTAATAAATACAAAAGGTAGGATACAATTAGCATACCACCAGTTTGTAACCCCTAATTAATATTGGACTAATTAAGCAGTAACCATCAATGGATACTAAAGGCATTAGCCAAAATGGGGAATGCTAAAAGGTAATGCTTCTCAAATCTTAATGTGCATATGAATCACTTTAGGATACTGTTAAATTCTAGAATCCAATTCAGTAGATCTGAGGTTGAGCCTGAGGTTCTGCATTTGTAATAAGCAAACATATGGTGCCAATACCACTGGTCAGATGGCTATTCTCAAAAAAGACAAAACAGCCCCTGACATTCAGGAGCTGGCCTACTATTATTATCATCGGGGCTTTGGTGTTCTCCTGCGGAACGTAAAGAATTTCACAGAACAACATCAGACAAGGTCACTCTGTGACCACAATGAATCAAGACAAAAACAGAAATATTGCAGAACAGAGCCACCTGGATGGCTCAGTTGGTTGAGCATCCAACTCTTGATTTTGGGTCAGACCATGATCCCAGGGTCGTTAGATCAAGCCTGGGGTGGGCTCCATGCTGAGCTTAAGATTCTCTCTTTCTCTCTCTCTCTCTCTCTCTCTCTCTCTCTCCCTCTGCTCCTCTCCCCCACTCATATATGTGCATTCTCTCTCTAAAACAAAACCCCAAAACAAAAGTAAATGAATAAATAAAACAAAACAATCCAACGACAACAAAACAATAATTTATAATCATGTCTCAACAGAAATAATGAACACTCTCCAAACTAAAAAACTGACCAAACATCTTCCTATCTTAGCTATTCTAAGTGACCACTACTTCTTTACCAATTTTAACTTTAGGCTCAATCCAGTCTTTCCTGATTTTAGACAAGACTTATTAAAATGCCCTCTTGCTTCCTGACAGCATCTTATCCAGAGCAAAGCTCCAATTCCTTAAGCCCTCCCTCAAATCACCAAACATATTATGCCTGAGCCTATAACAAGTCTTTTCTAATACCCACTGAGAGGTCCCATGTTTCCTCTGGTGTGAATTTTCTCTCATTATAACATGTAATAAACACATCTTTTTAGCTACAGGTGTGTTCTGGTGGGTTTTGTTGGAATAGCTGTACAACAGTGTGATGAGTCAAGTTGACAGCTGAGTCACTATCACTACATGATATTTTGCTATAGAAACTCGCAACACCACCTACAAAGTAATCTTGCCAAAAAAGATGAACGTGAATCTCATTAAGCCTCTAGATTTAACCATCAGATTTACAAGAAATATGTGCTATAGAGGTATATTTTAAGGAGCCATATTCAATCCAACCACAAGACAAATTGCCTATTTTCCCCCCAACAAATAACTGATGAAAATAAAAGATGGAAGAAGAACATATAAATTAAAAGAGACTCGATACTCAACACTAATCACTTGTAACATGTAGCCCTTATTTGGCCCTAATTTGTATAAACTATTACACAAACTAATAATGATAATTACAAAAAAGCAATTGGGGATATTTGAAGAGAGACTAGCTCTTTGATAAAATTAAAAAATAATTATAGGGGCACCTGTGTGCCTCAGTCGGTTGAGTGTCTGACTTTGGCTCAGGTCATGATCTCACGGTCTGTGAGTTCGAGCCCTGCTTCGGGCTCTGTGCTGACAGCTCAGAGCCTGGAGCCTGCTTCAGATTCTGTGTCTCCCTCTCTCTCTGCCCCTCCCCCACTCATGCTTTGTCTCTCTCTCTCTCTCTCTCTCTCTCTCTCTGTCAAAAATAAATAAACATTAAAATAATATTTTAAAAAAAGAATAATTATAAATATTTTTAGGTTTCATAATGACAATACCATTACAAATATTTACAAATAAATGACACAGTATCTGAGGTTTGCTTTAACATAATCCAGTCGTTATGAGAGGGAGTGTAGGGGGTGTGTAGACAAAAATATTGACCATATTTGGTAACTGCTGAAGGGTATATGACAGTTCTTTTTATTATTCTCCCTACTCTTAATATGTTTGAAAAGTTCCATAGTAAACAATTTTTTTGAAAATATTTTTTACTTTTAAATTCAATAGGTCATTTTTGAAAGAAGACAAGTTGGAGAAAAAAATAACTCCTATAGCTCAAAATGGCTATGTATCCTAGAAAAATAAGCTATAATGAATTTTAAATTCTGAAATTCCTACTACTGAAATTGCTTTCAGATCCATTTTTTGAAAGCTATTAGAATATTTGCCTGTTTCTTTTCTTTCTTTTTCTTCTTCTTTTTTTTTAATGACTTAACAGATATGTCAACTACAATTGAAAAGGAATAGGAATTATTATGATGTAGACTTGGGTGAAGGACTTTAGAGAAACATTTAATATAAATGTTTGATTCATAAAACGAAAACACACACACACACACAACATACGATTTGAGCAATTACCTGGATCTGTAGCAGACATCAGTGAACCAAAAAACAAACAGTCGGTGAAATGGAAGTCTCCATTTTTCAACTGGCCAACATATACCATAGCTTTCACAAAGCCATACATAATTAACCTGTTGAAGAGAAAAATAAGATCTTCAAACATCAAGCTGAATCCTGTGCAAACCCACGCTATCATTGCTAACCTTCTAGTGTGCTTCCTGAATAAACATCATTCACAAATTACTACCATTCTGCCAATTCATGGTCATGCTAGCTCTCAGTACATTGCTGAGATTTCTTGACTATGAAAGACACTTTTACCAAATATCCCCACTCATTCACCTGGCAAAAGGTAACAATATTTTCTAGTATATTTCAATGAAAATAAATAAATCTCAAGAATATAAAAAATAATCTGTCAAATATGTCATAGCAAATTATGCCCACAAATACAGCAGCTGGATTAACATCTGCACATGGATTGCTTTTCAGTTTTCATTGTTTTATGTGGTAGGGGTGTCTGAAAAGTGTTCAAATTTCAAGTCTGTCACTGGAATGAGAAGGATATTGGTCACACACAGCACACTCAGTCCAGCCAGTTACTCTATAATATATGGGTCTCTACTAGTGCTAGTGTCAGGACACTTCCACACTGGGTAGAAAATCACTGTTATGTTGGAGCTCTTGTAACCTCAATACACTGTTGAGAAATGAATCCTGAAAGGTTTATGTTTTGATCTTCCAAGGATAGCCATTCCTTTCATGAGATTATAAAAGGTTTATAAGTTTACCAAACCCATACCATGGAACAGAGATTGTCTATATTGGTCATCATTTGCCACCCCATAATTTTTAAATTGTATTTAATTACTTAACTGACTGATTTTTGCCAACATCATACTAGAGGAAATACAGAGATTGGTGAACTGGGCCACAGTAAAATCACAGTAAGTGGCTCTGAGAGTCCTTAGAAACTATATACCCTTACACTAACAGATGGATGTTTAAATATTCACATGCATTGAAAGTTAATTTCTTGAAAAATGTTCTAAGGTTGTGAGCATGGCTAAAAAGCCTAGAAATCAGATATCAGAAATTATGATGTTAATGAGAATGCAGATGTTTCAAAATATTTTAAGAAAAAAATTCTTCATTAGAAAATATTTCAGACACATCTGCATTTGAATCCAGGTTCAACCACTCACTAGCTGTATGGTTTTAGGACATTAATAAAACTTTCTGAGCCTTAATATCCTTACTAATGAATTTGTGGTAACAATAATAGTTGGCCCATAGAATTGTTTTAAGAATTACCTGAGATAATATACATTTGGTTTCTGGCACAGAGCAAATTCCCAATGAGGTTATTATTACTGCCAATAATATTTATCAAATATTTCTATTTTTTCACATGCTTTAACTAATTTAATCCACACATTAGTCCTATAAGGAAGGTACGTACTATTTGCATTTTACAGATAAGAAAACTGAACACAGTATCATCAGGTAACTTGCTCAAAGTGACACAGGAATTAAGTTTTGCAACCTAGAAGCGAACTGTGTGGAATTGGCTCCTGAGTCTATAATAATATTGGTTAAATGAACAGATATATATTTTACTTTATATATTATCCCATATAATATATTCACAATTACCCTATTAGGTGGTTGTTCTAGGTTGTATGAAGGCACAACAATGGAATATCCCTAAGAACTTGAAAATAAGTTGAACTAGTAAGACAACTCATAATGGGTTTGAACAGAGAGGGCCAATATTACTGTGAAGAGTGTGGACTGCAGTAGGGAAGGCTGAAGGCATTAACATATCTGAGACAGGCTATGTCATGGGACATAGCAATGGTTGCTGGGAAGAAGCAAATCCAAGAGGTCTCAATCATGGCAGCTTACTCACACTTATGCTGGGAAGGGTATTCTGCCAGTTACTAGGGCATGCAGTCTCTTAACATATAGGGTAGCTTCATTCAGTTTGTTTGTTTAATAGACATTTATTATTTAACCCCTACTATGTGTCAGGTTTCATGCTAGGTGCTTAAGATACATCAGTGAATGAAACAAATATCCCTGCCCTTATGAAGCATACATTTTAGCAGGATAGACAGTAATAAAAAAATAATAATAAATTCAAATTATATTTGTTAATTATATCACTCTCTGAATTGGAATCTACAAGTGTGATCAACCTGGGACATTCTGGACAGTTACAACATTCATGGGAATGCTCTTCAATAGTCATCCCTTCAACCTCTTCTGGTGTTCACCCAACTTCACCACCCTTTCTCATTGGAGCTATACTTCAAATATTGAGCATCAAAAGGCTCTAGAATACTGTAAACTTCATGACCTGTGACTATATTTCTAAATCCTGTGCCCATTAGTTAATTTTACAGGTTGGAAATCTAGGTTTAGAATTAAAATAACTTGTCTCATATTGCATAGAAGCCATTAGATTAGGTAAAATAAAAAATATATGCTACACAGACTTGGCAATATTACATAGAAACTAGAAGCCTCATATACTATTGATTGAAATGAATAAAAGTCTTAACTAAAGTATTAATTTTTTATATTCTATAGCTTATTAAATTGTTTCCTACAAATTTATGCCCAAATTAATCAAATATATACCAAAGGTGTATATTCAGATTATTTCAGATTTCTGTTATTTGTAAGAGTAAAAACTTCAAAGCATCCTAACTGTCCAGTCACTAATTACAAAACACATATATTTGAGTTAACATGCGAATGATAATACTATGTACAAGACTAAATATTGACATATAAAAGTAAATTGATAAAGTAAATTATAAAGTGGTAATAAATAATGTCTAATTTTATAAATTATATAAATTATATAAAATTATATAAATGTGACTACTTTTCTTTTTGCTTTTCTGTATTCTTCCAGTTCTTTTAAAAAATAGTAATAATAAAAATAAATAGCAACAGGGGCTCCTGGGTGGCTCAGTCGGTTAGGTGTCCGACTTCGGCTCAGGTCATGATCTCTCGGTCCGTGAGTTTGAGCCCCGCGTCGGGCTCTGTGCTGACAGCTCAGAGCCTGGAGCCTGTTTCAGATTCTGTGTCTCCCTATCTCTCTGGCCCTCCCCCATTCATGCTCTGTCTCTGTCTCAAAAATAAATAAACGTTAAAAAAAATTAAAAAAAATAGCAACATACATTAGTGAGTGCTATTATGTAACATAATAGACATTCATTTGTCATTTAATCCTCAAAATTTTATGAATTAGGTGCTGTGGTTATTCTTTTTTACAAATGGGAAAATTAGGTCAGAGAAGTTAAAAAGCTTGCCTAAGTTCACAGAAGTTAGCTCTCGAGAGACCTGGATTTGAACCCAGGCAGTTGGATGCCAAAGCCTACATCCTTAGCTACCATCTTTATAAAGCTTTTGAATTGCTTTGAAATCAGGAGAGACACACATAACTGTTCACACACCCACCCTCCCCACCTCCACACACACCCTTACACACATGATTCGTTTATTTACTCCAAATCAATTCTGGGACATAAAGTAACTATAATTCTAATAGCTTACTTGAGATAACACCAAAAAAGGAGAGAAATAAAGTCCAGTTCAGTACAAGCTCGATACTAATAACAATGGTCATCATTGCTGGTAATTATAACAATCCAATAACTAGTGTGCATATACTATTGCCACACCCTCCTTTATAAATGGGAGCTATTGTCATTGTTGCTACATTATTATTAATAAAAACTAGTTACAACTATATTAATTGGGAAGCTAAAAAAAAATGAAACCATTAGCAACCACCATGTTCTCACAGGATGTTGTATTCTATCAGCACTTCACAGGAAGTATTTCAGATGGTTCAGGATACAGGAGAGATGTGGTTTGATGGGAAGAGAGAATCTGTTAAAGTCCAATGCATACAGTGCTGTGAAGATGGGAGACCTGAGTAGGATGTTCCCCAGGGGTCAATCTGTGGTTAGTGACAGCCTGGGTTACAGGGATGGGCAGAAGCAGAAGTGCTTCATAAAAACCAGAAATGTTGATAATTTGATTTTAACAAATAATCCACTTAGCGCTACTATTCTTTGAAATGCAAAGTGCTTGTGCTATGAAGGATACAATGGTAGAAGTCCATAATCTGCTCTCGAAGAGTACAGTATTACAGGATGGCAGCCATGTCACTGATACTCACAGAAAGCACTGGGCAAAAGAAAATTTGGGGAAATGCCCAGCATAATACCCCACACACTCACTTTATTATTTATGACGTGTGTATTGGTTTAAAATTTCATAAGCCTATTTTATACTATTAAATTTCCACACCTATAGATGTGTGAAAACGCTTCAAAACAAAAAGTTCCAGAAGGCTCAATTGCTGTGATGACTTATAACTGGAAGTTTGTACCTTTTAATCATCTCCACTCACTTCTTCCACCCCCGACTCCCTGCTCCTGGCAACCACCAATCTGCTGTTTCTATGAAGAGAATGAATAATTTCTTAATGCTAGGCTACATGGGGTTGGGAGGATATTCTAGCCAAATTCATTTATTCATTCACCCATGCATTCATTAATTTGCTCATTGACTCATTCATAAAACAAAAAAATTATCCAAAGATATAATTCCTCCTCTGAGGGAGCTTACATTTTATTAGAAGAGCCAGACATTTAATAGCTAATTTATAATTATTTTATTAGTATTGTGCCTAAGTCTTATGGGAAGAAGTATAGTTTGCACATGTGCACATTTCTGTAGCTGTGGAACATAACAGGGGGACGTTGTTTTATGGAAGAGATCACAGGTTCAACTTTAGAAATGTTGAAATTAAGCAGCCACTGAGACTGGTACACAGGTTTGGATCTCAACAAGGGATTGGCTCAGGACACAGATTTGAGAGCAGACACAGTGTGGTGTATGTTACTGCAGCCGTGGGTGTGCATGAAAGTCCAAAGAGAACATAAAGTGGAAGAGGTATACGATGGATGTGTGGGTCCAGCCTTTGAAGATGAGATAGAGACAATGAAGCAGCCAGCAGAGGACAAGGATAAGTCAGAGATGTGAATGGAAATCTAGTAGAGTGTCATAGGAGTCAAGAGAAGACAGTGTTTCAAGAAGAGCATTGATAAATAGGGTTGAATGCTGCCAACGGGACCATTTATTTAGTGTCATTAGGAGTGTGGAAGCTCATGTGAGATTTGAATGGGTTGAAAAGCCTATGGAAAATGAGCAATTAAGACAGGCAACATACTCCACTCTTCTGAGAAGTTTGACTACAAGTGAAGCCAGGTCTGTCTCCAGACAGAGAAGGGGTTTGCAGTGAGACTTGATCATAAACAGGTGAGGAAGAAGTTGTGAAGAAGCTCACATCTCATGGTGGCTCACAAACAGGGGACACAAAACAGCAATTCTGCTTTGTCAAGATTATTGGCATGAGGTGATGAGCCTGACTTTGGGTGGAATTATATGGGCTTTAGAGAGTCTGTAGGACGGTAGGCTCCTATAGGTGCCAAACAGATGATTCTCCTCTTCTGTCACTGTTTTGTCATTTTACCAAGTCCTATGAGAAATGCAAAGATAAGCCAGACATTATTTCCATCCTCAGGAAAAAGACACAGGTCACCTGCATAAGCAGAGCACAGAGTTCCTGGAAGAGATGCAGATCAAGTGCATTGAGTTCATAGAGGAGAAGAAGCTGTCTTTACTTGGGGACTCAGGATAGGCTTTGAGAGGAAAGTAGCATATCTGCTGAACCTGAAATATACATTCAAGTAACGAAACTACCAGCAGTGTTTCATCAATATGTGGGATGCCCCGACTACTTATTTTTTTTCCCAGAATGCAAAACATTTACCACTGAAGGTGGTTTGTTCTTTAATCAGTACAGAATGCAATGTGCAAACAAATGAAGCCCTTCCTTTGGAAATCCAGGGAACCATC
The DNA here is from genome assembly GCF_018350195.1 of Panthera tigris. Classification (NCBI taxonomy): domain Eukaryota; kingdom Metazoa; phylum Chordata; class Mammalia; order Carnivora; family Felidae; genus Panthera; species Panthera tigris. The sequence goes on along the minus strand of NC_056668.1, from coordinate 119,002,217 downwards.
TGCCATCTGTCACTCACTGTAGAAAAGAGTGGAAAAGGCCTGTCCTGACTAAGCTGTGACTCCACCTCTGGTTTTCACTTTAGAATTCAGTACAGGCTGCTCTGCTTCAAGAAGCCCTTGAAACCTGCAGCTCTGTTGTAACTGAAGCAGGTACTCAGATCTCACAGTGCTATATGGCCCCTTTGGCCCATTCCACTTTCCCCACCAATCTCAAGACTTTGTTCCTTCTGTTTCATTGAAGGTTGGGGAGAAGAAGAAATGAAAAAGTAACTTCAGTGGCTTGTGGGCATATTAAAAGTGCCTGCCCTTAATCCCTTCTTCTCTCAAAGGGTTGGAAGGAGACAGGTTTTAGAGGAAGAGGAAGCCTGCATTCAATTTTTCTGTGCCTAAGTGGAAAGAGGAAGCTGGTTAGGTAATGGGATGGTGGTTGAGGGAAGGAGAGCAATGAGGGAAGGGCTCACTGTCAGGAGCACAAGTGTGTGTGTTTAGGTTGGGAAATTCTATACTTAGGACATCTGGCCACTCAAAAATTTTGTTTACAACAGCCATAACCAGAACAACCACACTCCTACAGTTTTTTTTCCTACCTCTGGCCTCTATTCTCTTCTTAGCTGCCACACACCCCATGAAAACTTGACTTTTCTCAAGTCACCTATTTGCCATTGAATAGTGGGCTCTCTGGCCCCGAGATTTTAATAAGACTTTGGTAGGAATACAAAGTGGAGAAGGAAAGAGGGAACAAATATCTGAATACTTGTTGAGTACCTACTCTATGCCAGGCCCCTTGTTAGTGCATTTTATATATTTTTCAACACACACACACACACACACACACACACACACACACACACACACCAGCTAGGCAGCCATCATGATTCTTACTTTATAAACAAGAAAACCCAACAAGTAATAGAAGTGAAATTTAAATACCAGTTCCTTTCTACTTTTTACTATTGGATACTAAGTAGAAAATTTAAGATATATTTGCCTTGGCTTCACAAATTTAACAAGTCAGTTACTATATATTCTTTGTTCCTGATAGAATGCCTTTGACATAATATTATATTGGGAGTAGCTCTTTAAGAGTTAGGAGTGGCCCAGGAGACCTTCCTTTTAGGCATTTAGTCAGGCTGTAAAAGGGTATGGAAAGCATGTGCTTTCCGTGATTTTTCCTTTAAGCCAGTTCTATATCTGGCTTCCTGTGAGCCTGAAGTGGCCACCACATTTTTTCAAGAATGGAAAGACTGCAGAGAAGAGGTTGTGATGAACTACACCGCTCTTTAACCATGGCTAAGGATATTGGATCTTGGGTCCCTTGAAGCAAAATCAAGTGAGTTCATTTCCCAAATACTCCACTGTCCATCTGCCTGTCAATTTGCCACCTTACTGGGCCTTTCCTGGAGGATTCACTCACCCATGAATTTTTGTGACAATTTCTGCTCCCATAGCAACTTATGCAATTGCCTGCAGAGAATCAATTCCCCCTTCTGTAAAGTACTTCAAGATTCACAGAAGAAGTGTGATATAAATCCCAAACTTGAATGTGGAATGGGCATAAATTGCAATGTTGACCTGTACTAACAGGTAGAAATCTACTGAAAGATGAACAAAACACAGGTGAGAGCTTAACTGTGCATCCTGATTGTGTATCTACTCATATCTACTATCTGGGAGTATGCTGGCTCATTCAGGGGTGAAAGGGGATCACTTTTGAGAAAATCTGAAAGGAGCAATGAGGGCTGTGCAGAACTTAGCCACACTTACTCAATGACAGCCTGCACCAGCAATCTGGGATATGTAGCAGAATTCTCTGAGTGACTTGAGTTCCTCACTTCTCTCTACTCCCAGGTCATCCAGCCTTCTTTCAGAAAACCATGATTAGTGCCCCCTGGATATAATCACTGCTCTCTTTCCTCTATTATTCTATCAACTTGTATCCCCACTGTTCCTCTGGTGTGATTTACCAGGCTCTCTCCTTTATTTCATTAAGGTCTTAAATTCTAGCCATGCATTCTTTGTGTGTCCACCTTACCTGAATAATTTGAAGAGAACACATCCAGGCTGTTCTGCCTTTTTCCCTCTCTGTTCCAAGCTCCATTCTACACACACATTACCCAGCCTTGCTAGATCCCAAAAGTTACAAGGATGAATCAGATGTGGCTTCTGCCCTCTAGGAGCTCACAGCTCAGGAGGAGGAATAAGTCATGTGTATAAATGGCTGGACTACTATGTGAAAAACTGCAGATTCAGTAAGAAAGCTAAAGGTACAGTGAAATGGATTTCAAAGGAGGAAGGGAGAAGATGGTCTGGGGGAAGAAGGTATTGGAGATAAATATTTCTTGAAAGGCAGATGGAGTCAGACCTGAGTTGTGGTAGAAGAAAGAGGGATAGTCACCACAGGAAAAGGTAACATGGGCCAACAAAACAAGTAGTAACACAGGAGGTATTCACAGTGAAGGTTGGATAATTCAATGTGATGAATTCTTCCACTATGTATTGTTATATGGTCTATTTCAATGGTTCTCAAATTTTGCTACATATCAGAATTACATAGAAAGCTTTGAAAATCATGATGCCCAGGATATATCCCAGACCAAGTATATCAGAATCTCTGTGGATGGAACCCATGCATCCATATTTTTAAAAGTTCTTCCATTGTTCTGATAAGTAGCTAGGATGGAGAACAAGTATTCTAAATCACTACATCTTGTCTCTAATGTCCAGACCAATCATCTGGGGATCAGCAGGTCTGCAGTAGGATCTGGGATTCTGCATTTTTAATGAGCTCCTAGATGGAGTCAATGCTGCTGGTCCCAGGCCATGCTTTGAGTAGGCAGCTCTAAATGAGAACCCTGTTAACTAAGTAAAATATCTCAGCCATCTCTGTGCATTCTGGCTCTGATGGTAAACTCCTTAATATGGCAGCACTTTGAATTCATCAATAGAGTTTGTCTGAGATGCAGTTAGATTACAGGTCCACATACAGAAAGCACATAATACCTACTGCTTGGTGGCTTGGTATCCCTATTATGTATGGATGAAAGACAAGGATTACTGGATAGCATGTGAGGATTCAAGGGGCTATTAGTTCTCGGCTCCAATTTGGAACTCCTTGTAGAAGAAAATGAAAATGGGATAGGGGCCAGAGAGTGAAAGGATGTCTTACCCACTAAAATGTAAAATTTAACAGACCTTTATTATGCCTGTGATCTGTAGCTCCACAGAGACTTTTTTCCCTAGGTACAGAGATCCACCTTTCCCTGCCACAGGGAAAGTGCCATGATTGTTTTGGTCTCATCTGAGGCTGGTAACTGCAAAGTCCTACCAAGTTTTCAAAAGTGGTGAAGGGAATACTCAACCTTTTCTTTTTAAATATTTTTTAAAAATTCTAGCATAAATTGCATATTTGTTATGAGCAGTTATTTTGCTGGTTATATAAAACAACAGGTTTCTTTGCTTTGGGATGAACTATACCAACTCAGAAGTTCTGACTGGCAGTACAAAGGTGTGTATATACACACGTACATACATATAATTTTTATTAATAACAAGAAGCTTGCACAAAATATCTCAAAGTATAAAACGCATCCAGTCTGAAGTAGCAAGAGAGGCGCTTGTTGCCTTGCACATGTGGGCTCTTGGCCACTACTTTTCACTTGAAAGACACAAGTACAATTGCTCCCTCATTTGCTCTCACCTTTCCTGAAAGGTGGATAAAATCAAGGTCCATTATTCTCCTTTCACAGATGAAGAACTGACCCAAGGACCTTAGAGGCCTACCTACCACCTTATAGCCTTTGCTCTGTTGTTTTTCCTCAAGTGTGAAACTGAAACGCTGGTTGGAATCAGTTGTTTAAATCAGGGGGAAGAAAACTTAAAAATTATTTAACACAGAATACCTATTTAAAAATCTAGAAACCAAGGGGCACCTGGGTGGCTTAGTTGGTTAAGTGACCAACTTTTTGATTTTGGTGCAGGTCATGACCTCATTGTTTGTGAGCTTGAGTCCCACGTCAAGCTCTGAACTGACAGAATAGAGCCTGCTTGGGATTCTCTCTCTCTCTCTCTCTCTCTCTCTCTCACCCTTCCCACCTCAAAATAAATATATAAAATTGAAAAAAAAGTCATTAAAAAATACGCAAACCATGATCCATCCAAGTTAATGACTTGGTAAAAATTATATTGAACTTGGCTGGTAGCAAGACAGGACTGGAATGCCAATTTTCTTCTAAAGAGATTTTGCCAAAACTGGTAATTTTCACAGATTCTCTGCTGCCTGGAATTTTAGCAAAGGGAATAAAACTTGTGATTTGAATGTAACTTGCTAATCCATAATTCCCAGAAAATTTCCCATCCCTTTTCATATTCCTTAAAGCATGTTTATGTTCTTCAATTCTACCATTTGGAACCCTAAAGCCAATGGCTGGTTGTAATAAAATGTAAATAACAAGAAAATGCAACTCTCTGGATTTTTCCCCATTCAGATCAATTTTCCAGCAAGTAGAAAGCTCATAAATAATGCAGATGTTTAAAACATATTTAGCTCAAATTAAGATGTTACACTATTTACTGTTTGATGACTTTAAGATATATTATCATTATTGACGACAAGATAGAATGAAGAACTTATCTTCTGAGTGATGAAAATCAAATATTAATTCCTTGCTCTGATTCTTCTTTTTCAATCATTTCAATACATTTTCAATAACTTTTTGATCTAGAATGGAAATCTAAAATGGCCTGTTTTGCTTATGATGCATGTAAGACAATTTATTACTTGAAATTCCTTTGTAGTTGTAAAGTGAACTTCTTTTGTAACATTTCGAATAACTTTTCAGAGCAGACAGACTGTTCTTATGGGCTTCTCTTCCAATAACAGGGTTTACCCACTATTTAAATATAGAAGAAATTACCAAAATTCTCTTTAGAGAACAAAATAATAAAATATTTACTACCATAGTTATTCCCTCATAGATCCTGAGCTTTGAGACCATTGCTCCAGCAACACCACCCAGCAACACAAGTATCTGCTAAAGAAGGTCATTTGGTTTATTAAATCTTATTACTCTCGAGTGTCCCTGACATAATATTAACTGACGATACTCCAGGGCTATATGTACATGGGGTCATCCTTACCAATCTATGCAAACATTTCTGACAATCACTCAGTCATCTGATCTATACAACACCAGAAAATTAATATAACTTACTCTTCACCTGTGCCCTTACTTCCTATCTACTAATTCCCATCCACTTGACCTATGGACTGGCTTTACACTACTATATATTAAACTGAAATGTAGACAGTTCTTCATGTCCCCATGTGATTTGAGTTGAATGGACTTTGAATTTAGCTGTAAGACAGAAGCTGGTGGAGTGAACCATCTGTAGATGAGGGCCAGGTAAATTGGCCAATAGTTAATGATTTCATTTCTTAACAACTTTATTCCTCTGGAGAACAAAGCACCTGTTATTACCAAGTATGATTTCATCTTTAAGGACATAACACAGAAGGAATATGTGTCTTCTTGTTTGTAAAAATGAGGTTCAGAGGAAGAGGATGTAATCAAGTTGATTTAGTCAGCCATTCAATATATTTTTAATTAGTGCCTACTATATGCTTAGCACCTGATAGGGTTCTGTGTATAAAATGGAAAAACAGGTAATGGGCAGCCTGCTCAGGTATGTAGACATAAAACAGACTGTTAAAATCTAGCATGGTAAGTGCCTCTGCCAATTTCTAGCTCTTTGACCAGAGGCAAGTTCCCTATTTCATCATTTCCTCAGTTTCCTTGTCCATAAAGTGAGCATAACAATAGTCATTGTGTTATTACCACTGCTGAATGATCCAAGGGGTTCCTTAGTTCTTCCAGCTATCATTTTTGTTGGTAAACACAAAAGGCCATTTAGCATTAACCTCTGTTTCAGAGAACCAGTGAATTGAGAAAGGCTCGAATTTGGAGCTTTCAAGAGAAGCCTTTAATAAATTGTTTTCAACATAGAAACATATGTTTTCATCTAGTTCACTATAGAAAGTTGATGCAACATAATTGGAAAGAGATTATCCCTTAAATAATTCTTGATACTTGATCTATTGTGGCACACATCAAAGAGACCACCTTCATGGCAACTATGGTTAATGAAGGTGTACTGCACATTTGAAAGTTGCTAAGAGAGTAGGTCTTAAAAATTCTCATCACAAGAAAAAAAGTTGGTGTCCATGTATGGTGATGAATGTTAAGTAGACTTATTGTAATAATTTTACAATATATGCAAATATTGAATCATTATGTTGTAATGAAATTAATATTATATGTTAATTATACCTCAGTAAAAGAAGACAGAAGATGGCAGCAAAACAAAAGCAAGAAAGAAAAAGACAAAAACAAAAAACACCCCAAAAGACAAAAAACCCCAATGACACCAATTTTTCTAATACTACAACATCTAATCTCAGGTCTCCTTGAAGAAAGTAGTCAAGGAACCAAGCAGAAGGTGGCGAAGGCAAATTTTCCAGGAAGTCACAAATAGCTTACTTGGTGTAGTCACCCGCATACTAAAAATATTCAAACAAATATTACTAAATTCCCGACCCAGTGAAGTGAAAAGAGAAAATAATAAAAAGACAGATCTATGGCAAAATAAGTAGTAGAGATAAGAGACCTGGATCAATGGAAGCATATTTTGCAGACTTTGAGACATACTAATTCCACTCTATTCAACACTGGACAGATCTCAGCTAAAATAGTTTCTCATTCAAAACAACCATTTGGAAAAACAAAAACAAAAACAAAACAAAAACCAATCAACCAAACAAATAAACAAAAAAACAACCATTTGGAAAATGCCTCCTATCATACTAAGGGGTTAGAAATATGTTAGATGGATTAGAGGTGTAGAGCTGGGTTTGGTACCTGACAGAAGGCCAACAAGCAACATGGCACCCAGAGTTCAGAACTGGAAGGTGGTCAGGGCACCTGAATGGCTCAGTTGGTTAAATGTCTGACTCTTGATTTAGGCTCAGGTCATGATCTCGTGGTTCATGGGTTCAAGCCCCACATCAGGCTCCATGCTGACAGTGCAGAGCCTGCTTGGGATTCTGTCTCCCCCTCTCTCTATCCCTCCCCCACTCTCTCTGTATCTATCCTTCAAAATAAATAAATAAACATTAAAAAAATAACTGGAAGGTGGTCATAAGGGAGAAAGAGGACTTAATATGTTCCCCCAGAAAGCCAGGGGGAAAAAAAGGAGGGAGTGGAGAGTGGACATTACAAAGAGTTAGATCAGCCTACTGAAAAACTGCCAAAGAATAGTTGGAAATGCACTGTTGGAGGTGGTTAGTTTCCTTCCCCGGAGGAATTTAATCATCCCTTAAGTGTTCTATAAAAAGAATAATGGTTTACGCTATTAAAAAAGTACAGGTATACTTGAGGGACTGAACTTGGGGGAATGGAACTAAATGACTTTTAAGGTGATTTCAAACTTTAAAACTTTATGATTTTGTAAAAATCTGAAGGACAAAATCAAAGCAAAGACCAAGAGACAAGATGAGAAACTTTGTAATTGACAATATTTTCTACAATTTAGTCAGTTATCAAAGTAAAAATAAAGACAGTTTGACAGGACCTAAAACTGGTGCCAGGAACTGATTATATTAACCAGCACTCCTTTCCTAACTTGACAGTAGTTTCTTCACAAATGCTTGGTTTGGGATTAGAGTGAGAACGGATGAAGCTATCCCTGCCTATGTCAAATACCTCAACCTTCTCAGGAGATAGGAGGAGGAATTCATAAAACTCCTTTAAGCTCCTCAAGACTGGGAAACAACTCATTTTGCTCCCCAGATAACACTAAACATGATGTCTAGCAGCCTCTCTATCATATATAATACCTAGACTCCTATTCTGGCCCATAGGCACCTCAAAAATCACCAGCTCTGAGCCCGAACATAGGATCTTATCCAGAATCCAGATGTTATTCCAGTGTCTCTTTTCTTAGCTAAGGCATCAATTCCCACTCAGAAAACTGTAGGTCATCATGGACACATCTCTACCTTCTCACTGCCCTCCTCCCCATATGCGGTCCATCACTAAACTATTTTATCTCTTGAAATGGTTTCAAATACATCCACTATCTAGTCCAGGCTAACAGCACATCTCCTCTAGATATTTCTATGTCTGCTAAAATTGTGTCATTGTATCCCTTCACTTTCCACCAAAGTGTAGCCAGAGTAACTTAAAAATACAAATCTGACCATGTATCTCCATGCTCCAAACTTTTTCACGACTTCCCAATTGCTCTTAGATTATTGCCAAAATCCTTATGGGTGATTATTCTTTTCCAGATCCATTCTCCATCCTTTCCACCCTGCTCTGTGTCTCAAGAGGCTGATTTGTATGGACTGCTTCAATGGGCTCCCTTATTCCCTGGTTTTTGGTTAAATTTGACAATGTAGGTGAAAAGACACTGACTGGAGATCAAGAGTGGGTGATAAGATTAAGTTTGGGGTATGTATTTTTTTATTATTTAAGTTCCCTCCTTTCAGGGTCTATATGGGCTCTAGATGTCCTTCCGTCAAAGGTCACAGCTCCATTAAGTTGGTCCTGTACACACAGCTCTCTTTTCAAGTTTTAGTACCACTTCATCCCTTTCCCCTTCACATAATGGTGCCCCACTATTACTAACCATGGGGAAATGGATGACCCTTTATGGTTTTTCTTTGTCCTGCCCATACCTTTTAACTAGTCTTCACACATCACTCTTTCAAGGAAACTATTCTGCAAAAACTATTCCTGCAAAAGTCGTATTTGTTCAGTAGAATCTTTTGTAATGGCTATACTTCCTCATAGCACTTACTACAGAATTAATGAATTAGTTGTATAATTGATTATCTAATGTCTATATTTCCTGCCCAGATGAAGGCAGGGGCCATTTCTGTCTTAACCTATCCCCAAGTCCCTAGAGCACTTACACATAGGTGCTCAATAGCTATTTATCAAATAAAAGGGATGGTGAGAGTGAAGACAAGAAAAGACAGGGAAACCAGGGCAAGAATGAAAGGGCCCTGGTCGGAATGACCAGAATCATCACAAACCAAGGACTCCCACACTGCAAGGTCAAGAAGTAAGGGAAGTATAGACTGTCCCCTCACTGTCACAGGAAATCTGGGGAAGTCATGACATCAAAAAATTGTTTGGCAGGATACATCTTACAAGGGGATCATCTATCAAAGAGGGTATCTTCAATTAAATGCATTTTCAAAATGTGAGAGGTTTATATCCAAAAGAGTAAGTCATTTTCTTTTTTTTTTGCCTCAAAATGAAAGTATTTTTATTTGTATATTCCAATTATACTAAGTATTAATTTACTTTATCCAAACTCCTTGGTTTTCAGAGGTAAATTCTCAGAAGTTTTTCAGAATATGACTTACTAAACCAAACTAAGGATTTTTCTTTTTTGACTTATTTTTATAATGTGGTCTAGTGTTTTAAGCTGCATGATCATTGCTAGAATATTTATGCTTGGAAACTTATATGGGTGAGATGGTGTAAATGTTTTTTAAGTGTTTTTGTTGATTACTTATAATTTAAAGGCGCATTTTTTCCCCTTAAGATTAAAGTGTCTTCAGTGACAAGTGGACTCCCCACTGTAAAAAAAGAAAGTATAATTTTTTTTTCCAAATGGACAACTAGACAGTGAGGAATAATAAATTGACTATTACTTAAATGAGGCTAAGAGATGATTTAATGATTCTGGTGTCACTACTTTACTATTCTGTACAGTGTACCTAGTACCTGACAGACTGTGAGTCATTTATTAACCTGTACAGATGGATTTACATCCAGGAAATTCTAAGATGACTGCCTCAGTTTGAGACAGGCTGCGGCAAATACCTGAATAGCTGGAAGGAAGATTGGCCTTGAAGAAAGTAGCCTCTGACAATTTGTAATTCCCTTTCTACCAAATTTTCATTATGGAACCTCAGAATAAACAGTCCTCTGAGGACTTCTCTGTGGCCAGATTTTCTTTTTTTTAATTTTATTTAAATCCAATTTAGTTAACATATAGTGCAATAATGGTTTCAGGAATAGAATTTAACAATTCATCACTTACATATAACAGCCAGTGCTCATCCCAAGTGTCCTCCTTAATGCCCATCACCCATTTACCCCCTGCCAACCTCCCCTCCAGCAACCCTCAGTTTTCTCTCTGTATTTAAGAGTCTCTTATGGTTTGCCTCCCTCTCTGTTTTTATATTTTTCCTTCCCTTCCCCTATGTTCATTTGTTTTGTTTCTTAAATTCCACATGAGTGAAATCATACAATATTTATCTTTCTCTGATTTGTTTAGTTTAGCATAATACATTGTAGTTCCATCCATGTTGTTGCAAATGGCAAGATTTCATTCTTTTTCATTGCTGAGTAGTATTCCATTGTATATATATGTGTGTGTGTGTGTGTGTATCATATCTTCTTTACCATTCTATGTCATATCTTCTTTATCATTCTATATCATATCTTCTTTACCATATCCATTCTTCAGTTGATGGACATTTGGGCTTTTTCCATAATTTAGCTACTATGGGTGGTACTGCTATAAACATTGGGGTGCATGTGTCTCTTCAAATCAACATTTCTGGATGCTTTGGATAAATACCCAGTGGTTCAATTACTGGGTCATAGGGTAGGCTCTATTTTTAATTTTTTGAGGAACCTCCATACTGCTTTCCAGAGTGGCCGCACCAGTTTGCCTTCTCACCAACAGTGTAAGAGGGTTCCCCTTTCTCTGCATCCTTGCCATCATCTTTTGCTTCTTTAGTTGTTAATTTTAGCCATTCTGACAAGTGTGAAGTGGTATCTCATTGTGTTTTTGATCTGTATTTCCCTGATAATGAGTGATATGGAGCATCTTTTCATGTGTCTGTTAGCCTTCGGGATGTCTTCTTTTGAAAAATGTCTGTTCATGTCTTTTGCCCATTTCTTCACTGGATTATTTGGTTTTTGGGTGTTGAGTTTGATAAGTTCTTTATAGATTTTGGATACTAACCCTTTATCCGATATGTCATTCGCAAATATCTTCTCCCATTCCATCAATTGTCTTTTAGTTTTGCTGATTGTTTCCTTCACATTGCAGAAGCTTTTTATCTTGATGAGGTCCTGATAGTTCATTTTTGCTTTAGTTTTCCTTGCCTCAAAAGACAGGTCTAGTAAGTTACTATAGTTGAGGTCAAAGAGGTTGCTCCCTGTATTCTCTCCTACAGGATTTTGATGGTTTCCTGTCTTACATTTAGGTCTTTCATCCATTTTGAGCTTATTTTTGTGTATTGTGTAAGAAAGTGGTCTAGGTTCATTCTTCTGTATGTCACTGTCCAGTTTTTGCAACACCATTCATTTGCTGAAGATACTGTCTTTTTTTCCAATGGATATTCTTTCTTGCTTTGTTTAAGATTAGTTGGCCATACATTTGTGGGTCCATTTCTGGGTTCTCTATCCTTTTTTTTAATATTTATTTATTTTTGAGAGATAGAGACAGAGCGCAAGCGGGGGGGGGGGGGCGAGAGAGAGAGAGCAAGAGAGAGAGAGAGAGAGAGAGTTGGAGACACAAAATATGAGGCAGGCTCCAGGCTCTGAGATGTAAGCACAGAGCCCAAGTTGGGGATTGAACCCATAAGCCATGAGATCATGAGAACACTCGACCTACAGAGCCATCCAAGTGCTCCTGGATTCTATTATTTTCCATTGATCTATGTGTCTGTTTTTGTGCCAGTACCATACTGTCTTAATGATTGCACCTTTGTAATACAGCTTGAAGTCCAGAAATGTGATGCCTCCAGCTTTGTTTTTTGTTTGTTTTTTTTTTTTTTTTTCATTATTGCTTTGGCTATTCAGAGTCTTTTCTGGTTCCACACAAATTTTAGGATTGTTTGTTCTAGCTCTGTGAAGAATGCTGCTGTTAATTTGGTAGGGACTGCATTGAATGTGTAGATTGTTTTGGGTAGTATTAACATTGTAACAATATTTGTTCTCTGGATCCATAAGCATGAAATGTTTTTCCATTTCTTTGTGTCTTCTTCAATTTCTTTCATAAGCTTTCTATAGTTTTTAGTATACAGATCTTTTACCTCTTTGGTTAGGTTTATTCCTAGGTATTTTATGAGTTTTGGTGAGTAAGTAATTTTCTATCTTACTAAGTTACCACAGTCCATAGCAACTTTGCTAGGTTTCACATTAGTGTTACCTTGAGCTATTTTCAAAAGAGGAATGGTATTTTATTTCCTTCAAGACTCAAATGTCCATATTTTTTAGAAAAGATACATAATTTCTAATTAAGTATTATCTGTTAATTATCTGTTCACATCAAAGGGGAGATTAAAGTATCTCATTCCAGACTCCTGACAGGTAGAGAAGAGTGGCCACCATTGGCTTGGGAGCCTGTGCAGGGCAGGACTCAGGTAAGTCTCTCCTGTTATGAAGTTGTAAGAATCAAGAGGAGGAAGAACACTCAGAAAAAACATCCTAAGGGAGGACAAGATCAAATTCAGAAAATCAGTCCATAATGGGGTTGCCAGTTCACATGGTGATGCACAGGGCTGAGATAAAACAAAACAAAAAGATTAAACAAACAAAAATAAGCAAGATGATGATCAAGGGGGAGATAGTGAGGGGAGATGGGGGAGAGATAATTCTAGAGTGAAAATCTAGGAAATTTCTACAGCCCTTTATGTGGTTCTTTTGCTGTTGGCTTGGGTGTCTGGGAGGTCCATGGAAGGCAACAGTAATATTTTCATTGACCACAAATGGTGAGACCAAGGATGGGCAGAGGGGTACAAGCAAGAGAGGAGAGACAGAAGACTACAAATGAACCATAGCCTTCAGCTGCTTTATAATCTGTAGCTCCTAGAGATAAATCATTCTTTGGTGCCTCCTAGGGTGAGCATACCATGGTGAAGCTCCCCTCCAGAGCATCAGGAATGTCCTTACACTAAGCATGACCTTATACAAGTATCAGTGCTTCTCAAATTCTGAGATGCAGACCAATCACTTAGGGATCTTGTTAAAATGGAGAATCAGAGGGGCCTATATTCTGAATTCTAAGTCATCCTCTTGTGATATAAATATTACTGGTCAATGGACCACACTTTAAGTAGCAAAGTCCTAACAACATAGAAGGTACTCATTTTCCAATAAGTGGCGCTATCTGAGCATGGCTTCTCTCTTGCATTCCTCACCTACCAAAGAGCTTGTAATCTGCTGCCAGCAGCAATTGACTGCTTTCAAAAGTGTTAGGATTGCTAGCTGACAGTAAAAAATTATACATAAGAATTCAGACTCTGGTAAAAAATAAATTTTACTCTTGTAAAACAAGATCTAGCAATGTTAGACCATTTTTTCCTCATGGAAATGACCCATTGGAGCTGAGTGGTGGCTGCCTGTTTAAGATGAGGTGTTTACTTTCTACCTTGCAACAGTCTGAACTGCTCTTACATCTAGGTGGCTTCAATCTTTTGCATCCCCTACTTTATCCCTCTTTGCATTTGTGTTTGTGAATTCTGATATACCAGTTTGAACCAAGATGCACCCCATTTGTTATAAGATCACTTTGCTTCTAATAAAGCCTTTCCAGTTGTCCACACAACTTTTGAAGAGCTATGTCACTGGTATTGTGGATGGAAACAGTCCACAAATAACACATTTACTGTTGCAGGTTGGGCCTTATATATTTGCAGATAAGGAAAGAAAAAGTGACCAGTTGAACAGACACTGGTAGGGTTAGTAGGTCTACACTTTATAATGTGGATGCAACATCATGAAGTGTTTAATGCTGAAAACATTGAGAACAAAAAAGAAACATTCAGGGAAAACAACATAAAGCTGAAATAACTCCTTTTTCTTCCTGCAGTCTGGATATGCAAGCTCGCCTACTGGTTTGATTCGCACTGTTTACTTACATTTTTCTGTTCTTCTTACATATTTCTCTCCCCCACTCACAAGATTTGAGAAGAAACTCAGGAGGAAATGTTTTCCTGGCATATTTTTTAAATGTTTTCATTGAAACACCAACAGAGTCCTTGCAGAGTGAATATTTTTGCCCTTGCTATGGAACCAAGGTTTGAATGAAAAGTATAAGCAGCAATGTGCTGGATCAGGCTTAGTGATGTTTGTGCTCTGCCAGCCCCTCTTATCTGGAGCTGAATCCCTTCTGGAGTGAAATGCCTGGGTTCTAACACCTTTCCTGCCCATTTCTACAACCACCTGGACAGGCAGGTTCTGCTATTTCCCTTGATCTCTTCATAGCACCCCTACAGGTAGCTCGGCCCCGTTCTGCAGCAGCTCACCTGGAATAGCCTAACAAGATGGTATCTCATGGATAGAAAATTTCCTTTTCCTCAATCCTTTTTGTCAAAAATTATTATGAAATATCCACTGCCTAATGAATGGATAAAGATGTGGTGTGTATATACAATGGAATGTTACTTGGTAATCAAAAAGAATTAAATCTTGCCATTTGCAACAATGTGGATGGAACTAGAGTATATTATGCTAAGCGAAATAAGTCAGTAAGTCGCTAAGCGAAAGATAAATATCATATGATTTCACTCATATGTGGAATTTAAGATACAAAGCAGATGAACAGATAAGGGAAGGCAAGCAAAAATAATATAAAAACAGAGAGGGAGACAAACCATAAGAGACTCTTAAATACTGAGAACAAACTGAGAGTTACTACTGGAGTGTTTGGAGGAGGCTTAAAGGGTGGGAGGCATTAAGAAGGACATTTGTTGGGATGAGCACTGAGTGTTTTAGGTAAGTGATGAATCACTAAATTTTATTCCTAAAGTTATTATTACATTATCTGTTAACTACTTTGGATTTAAGTTTAAAAAATAATAGAAAAAAACATTTAAAAATTATTATGACTTCCATTCCTTTAGGACTCTGCTTTCTGAATTTCTTTTTAAATCTTTTTTTTTTTAACATTTATTTATTTTTGAGACAGAGAGAGAGCATGAACAGGGGAGGGTCAGAGAAAGAGACAGACACAGAATCTGAAACAGGCTCCAGGCTCTGAGCTGTCAGCACAGAGCCCGACGTGGGGCTTGAACCCACGGACCACGAGATCATGACCTGAGCCGAAGTCGGACGCCCAACCGACTAAGCCACCCAGACGCCCCTGCTTTCTGGATTTTAAAGTGACAACTGAATACAGTGCAAAGAACATTTACAGTCAGAAATTCTGGGTTCAACTCCAAGCACTGATATTTGTAGTTATTTAATAGGACAACTTAGCTTCTCAGATTATCAATCTCCTTCTCTGTACAATGAGGATAACAATACTTACCTGGAAGACTATTAGGATAACACGCAGTAAGTAGGTCAAAAAATGACTGTTGAATCTTAAACAGATTTTAAAAATTCATGCTGGGGTGCCAGGGTGGCTCAGTCAGTTGGGCGTCCAACTTCAGTTCAGGTCATGATGTGACAGCTCGTGGGTTTGAGCCCCACAACGGGCTCTGTGTTGATGGCTCAGAGCCTGGAACATGCTTCAAATTCTATGTCTCCCTATCTCTGCCCCTCTCCCACTCATGCTCTGTCTCTCTCTGTCTCTCTCTATCTCTGAAAAATAAACATTCAACAAAATTTTAAAAATTCATGCTAATGTGTTCATGGACATTAATTTCTTAATGTGTCCTTTCAGTTCACATTTGCTTCTTTACAGAACTCAACTCACCATTACTGAGAGGCTATAACTGTGGGCATTTGTATTCCACTGCAGATAAAGAGCTCAGAATTTCCTCATGCAGACAGGTGACTTACCATTTTCTAATATATAAGATCTTTGGGACAAGACTTGTAACTCCCTCAAGGCCCCTCCATTCTTATGGGGAGACATCTGGGCTATAGCAGTCCATGGGCACCAGACGGCACAGGCATGATGCTTAATGATAAAGTAAATTATAAATTTAAACCGTTTTCACTTGGGGAGAAAAGTCTCCTTTCCTTGTGTCTTTAATAAAAAAAAAAAAAAAAAAAAAAACGAAAAAAAAACAAACAAACACCGTATGAAGCCATGCAACCACAACATAATCTTTAGCATTCAAGTAAGCTCTTTCAGGAATGGGAGAAATTAGTTTTAAAAAAATAGAGCTTTGGGTCTTCAGCTTTTAATTAATTAATTAATTAATCTAGTCACTATTTTATTTGAATATTCCTTTGTTTTTTCAAACAGGGAGATGGTACGAGTCTTAACAATATGGGAGATGGTGGTCTGGAAAAATACCAGAGTCCATATTTTTATCTGAAAATAAAATACATGCAAATATATGTGTGATGTTCCTTGTTGTAAAATCATGTAGGGCTAATAAAACCACACCTTGGTACCTGCTGTTGTCTTCAAGTGTAATACCTTTTGCCTCTACTACTCTTACCTTTTGATATCTACCTGAAATAGTCCTACTCAAATTTCAAGTCTCAATTCAGAGGGTGCTATCTTTGGGAAGCCATCTTGATCTGCTCACTATTTGCCCTGAATCTTCCAAGATAGTAGTATGTATTGTCTCCTTCCTTCTCCTATCCATAATTCCACAGTAGATATAGCTTATCATGTTGTTTTGTAACATTTGCTTACTTGCTGTAACTAAGCTGTAGGTGCCCCAGGACAGGTACCGTATGTTATTCTTCTCATCTTCAACACCTAACACAGTGCCTGGAATTTAAGGGATGCTGAACAATTACTTGTTGAAAACAGTTATGATTAATTTAAAAAAAGCAATATTATGGTAGTAGTAGTGGATTATCCCTACTCCTGCTCCTGTGTAGGTCTTCTTCTCATTCTGGAATATCACAGTCCATTTTTCACTCATCAACACAGATGTATGTAGGTTGAACGTGGTAATACTTTTTGTAGGCCAACTTTTCAATCAGAAAATCAGAAGCCCTCCTATATGAACACTCTTTAAAGATTCCTCTTGAAACACTGCTTCTACTATTGCTCCTACTATTGAGTACATGCCTAATAATTATTCAATTAAATAACTAATCTACTTGTTCTCTCCTACTTGGCTGTAATTCCTAACCCTAATAGCTGGCAGCACTTTTCAAAAAGCTTCCAAATGAATGTTCTAAATTAAGCCCAGTTGATATTTGTAAAGATTTTGATACACACACACACACACACACACACACACACAAGCACACACACACACACACACACACACACACACACACAACGCTTGGGTTCTTTACTGGAATTTTGAGGCAAATATTTCAAGAGTTCTATCTATATAGCTATACACATGACAAATAACTTGGGAAAAAAACCCAACAAGACAGATTTCTACCTAGGCCCACAGTTTTTCTTTACTGTTCTTTTCTTGGCAATCAAAATCAGGACTCGCTGTAGGGCTCAAGGCCACCTGAGGAGGACACATTTGGTTGCCAATGCCTTTGGACCTCATTTGCAGAGGAAAGAACAAATGAGGACGTGCAGAGTTTTATTATTTTTATTCAAACCAGACATAAAGAGGTGTTAGGAAGCAGGCTCTCCTGCCAGTAAAAGCCTCCTCAAAATGTCTCCTAGGCCTGCAGGTGTTCTGACACACCCTTTATAACTGCAAAGAGCCAGCATTCCTTTCCACTTCCACCCTCTGTGGCTTCAAACAGTCCCTCAGCTTCCCGCTACTTTCTACCCTCCATCTACCTGTCCCTGAGGAATATATGTAGCCTTCAACAGGAAAATAGACAAAGCATTGAAAAGTACCTTCTTAGGTTTTTACGTTCAAATCTCTTTTCTAGGACCAGTTGAGAAAAGCAAAAGAATGGATAAATGAAAATGTTGGCCGTCTAAGTACAGGAGAGCCAATTTAATGTTCTGAAGTTATAACCTATGTATAGTTCAGTCCTTAAGTATTTTCCTTAAGCCTTATCTTAATTAAAAGAACAAAGTCCAGGTCATCGGATATAATTTTTGTACCCTAAAAAGGTTCAAAACTCCTTAAAATACCCCCTTATATCTCCTACCTACTGCAATCACATGCCACATCCTCAGAGTGTGTGGGAGAGAGTTATATGAGAGGACCAAGTCTGAACCCCCCCACCCCCCCACCCCCCCTTAGGCAGACAGGAGGAGGAACGCTGGGGATTTCTTAGTCCGTTTTGTGGCATGATATAAAGCAACACTTAGATGTGATGAGTTTCCACTCCCTAAACCTGGGATACTTTGAAGGTTCAGAGATGGAATATCTGGAAAAGAGGCAATTAATAAAAAGGGAGTGGAGGGGAAGAGCTAGAAGTATGCCACAATAATCCATCCTGGCTCCCAGGGAGGAGAACTAATATAAGGGCTGGGGAGGTAGGTAACTTCCCCATAACCCCATCCCCTTAACTTCCTTCCAGCAGCCTGGGCTTTACAGAATCCCTTACAACTATCTTGGGCAGAAGTAAAGCACAGAATCAGAAAGGCAGTGATTATAGGCAGTGGTGCAAACAGAGGAGAGGAGAGGAGGGAGAGATATCCCCACAAAGTAGCAGCTAAGCACAAGGAGAGAAAGTGGGGCCTTTTCTGAAGTGGCCTTTAATAAGGCGGGTTGGATGGACATCAGACAAAAGCAAATGACCAAGAGTCTACCAAAGCATTATATATTTTTTTAAACAGGAGGTTTTTCTTTTATATCTCAGCAATCTGACTGTCCTTATCTAAAATAAAAGTATTATTGAAAAGATAGCCTTTAAGAAGATTGTTGTAAGCCAAAACAATTATTTTAAGTGAATGAAAGGCAGCAGTATGATGTTAAGTTTTAAGGAATTTGATGAATGAAGGGGTGGGGTTAAGAGGGGGAAATAAACTGCTTTTTCGACAGATGTAAATCTGGTAGTAGTCTCCTTCCTCCTACATTCAACAGTTTTCTGGCAAGCTAAAGTGACTCATCATCATTAATAAAAATTGATGGCACACACTATGGTCAAGTCAGTGTACCAAAGCTCTGCTTTCCCTGAGTCCCACACAAACTGCAGAATCACATACGACTCAGGCTTCCCTCCTTCTATGCTTAATCAAAAATCCTCTGGCCTTAACTTTCTTTTCTGGGAAAAGCAATTTCTTTTCACTCCCAGACTCCTTTTGAATTTTCTTCTGAGTTTTAGTCAATTTGGTTTCAGTGGCCACTAATTACTCTCTGTGCTACATTTTCCAGGACCAATTTCTGTTAACTTACCCATTTTTTATTTCTAAGAGTCAATTATTTTAAATAATTAGTACTTTAATATTTTCCGAGTACAAAAAGGACTCAGAACAACAATACCTTGGCTATCTCATAACTGTCTATTTCATTTAAAACTGAATTCCCATGTAATCCCTATCCCATATCATCAGTTCTAGCTAGTGCTGATGCCACCTATTCTTTGTGTACAACTTTCAAATTGTAATTTTTTCCCTCAGTCCCTAACTATAGCTTGATGATTACTCTCCACTTCAGTCTTCCCTAAGTCAACCCAACTGGCTGATTGAGCTCTGGTACCCCTACAGATAAACAAACCCAGCAACATATAAATCTGCTCTGAGTTTCAGCATCTGCCTTCTTCAGGTGATAAAAATATGTCTTCCTGGGTATGTGATTGATGGAACAAAGATTGCTTTTAGAAATCAACAGACCAATAAGCAGAAAAGAAAAAAACAAAAAACAAAACTGTGTTCCTGAAAAGCAAGATCAAGACAAAAATTTTGTCAGGTTCCTACATACATAGAGTTAGATGCTAAACTCCAAAACCAGGTGTTCTGGGTAGAAGGTACCCAAATCTGTCATTGCTTCAAGTGTAAGTCCATCAGGAGGCCAGGATGGTGATGGATGAGACTTCTATATCTGGTATACCAGTGTCTGGGGATTTGAGGCAGGAAATTATTTTCATACTTTTCATGTTAATCCAAAGGATGAAACAATGTCTAGTGAGCAGGCTAGGCTAGCTCAAATGACACTTCAATACTGTCAGAGTGTTGACTCTACTGGACTCAACACACAGGAAACGTATTTCCCAATAAGCTGACATTTCCTAACTATGCACTTTTTATAAGATAAAGAATTGAAGGTGAGTGGTCAGTAGATTAGTGATCCAGATAAGGCAAGTCGTCTAACACCTCACCACTCCAATCACCATTCCAAGTGTGTACCTGGTCTAGGACCATCTGTATCACCTAGGAGTGTGTTAGAAATGCAGAATCTCAGGACCCACCCCAGACTTACTGACTTGGAAACTGCATTTTAACAAGATTCCCAAGTGAATAGAGTTTCAGAAGTTAACTTTGAGAAGCATTGCCTACTGAAAAACAAAAACAAAAACAAAAACAAAAACCAATGGACAGAGATGCTAGAACAATGTGTAGATAATTGCCAAATTATTAATTTGACTTCTGGAGATGGAAGCTTTGCCATTACTGGAATTAAAGTCCATTGTGGAGACCTCTTTTTCTATGTCTTCAATCCCTATCTCATTCCCTTTGTGGAAAACCACCTTTGGATGAAGAAGACTGACCAACAGGGGAGATGACAGACAGTTGAGGACAGTCTCTTGCACCTAATTCCTAGCTAGAGAACAGCATTTAACATATTTCTCAAAACTTAACCAAAAAAATAGCTCCTTCATATTATTTCAAATTATGTAAATAGACTTAAATAAAACTCCATTGATTGCTTCTGATGAGAAGAGCCTAATATAACAAGCATTTAAAAAATTAACTTTTATGAAAATGTATTTGGTGAGTGAAGACAGCTATTTAACCTACCACAGAGTAATTAAAGACTTCCATACCAATGGCATTCCTAGGGACCAGAGCATTCACTCCTCACAGGTAAAACACAGAGGTACAATGCAAAAAAGGCCATTAGAGGTCAGATGGCTCGAGGTCCTTGTGTTACAAGTGGGAAAATCAAGACAGGGAGTTAGAAATAGATGATATGAAATCAAAGCCCAGTCCTTGTCTTGGTGAATCCAGGTGTCCTCCCACCCCAGGGAGGTTGTGACTGAACTCCCATGATTTGATCTTCATAATTGAGCATATCACTATTTTGCTGATAAATTTCTTTGGTGTTCATTTTCCCCTCTTCTAGTATTGTATAAAGGCTTTGAAGTCATGAGATGTGTCTCATCCTTTATTCTGCCCAGTGACTATGATAAAGTTAGGAACACAATTCCAATCAGTGGTTGCCTATGGGGAGGATGAAGGCAACTGGGGCACCAAGGAAACTTTGGGGATGATGGAAATTCTCTCTGTATCAACTGAGATGGTATTTAAATGGTGCATGTATTTGTTAAAACTCATCTAACTATACTTAAAATGAATGCCTTTCATTCTATGAAAATTACATGCTGATAAAATTTATATTAACAGGTGTATAAAATAATTACCACATATATTGTTAAGTTTTTGTCTCCTAACACATCATTAGATTTCTGCTTGTCCCTGAACATTCTACATAGAGTCTGTGATACATCTCTTCAGTGGATAATGTTTCTCTATGAATAAGCTATAATATAAATATGTTCATATTAAGAGGAATGGAGAGGTACATGTGCATTTCATGGTCAGGGTTTTAAAAAGTATTGACCCAGTTAATTAAATAATGTCTTCATATACTGGGAAAAAAGTCCATCTCCTTTCTCAAATGCCTGAGGGAAATACTCTGGGAGGATATGGGTGATTGGAAATACAGTAACCAAGATAGTGGTTATCTTTTCTTAATTCTTGAGAAATCCGTCATTGCAAAAGCACGCAGCATAAAGTTTAAAAGAGATTCATCCCAGTGCCTCTAAGATTGTATTTACTGCATCTGTGGGATTTCTTAATAATCACTTGAGGATTGAGATGAATCATAAAAGATTTTGAAAGTAAGAGATCCCAACACCACAAAAATCATGAGTAATTGGAAAAAAACAAAATGAATAGTAAGAAAAGAAGCTGTCTTCCTAATTATAGGATAAACAAACAATAAGAGCCTAAAGTTTTAACATTGACAAAGAAGAAACAAACTTTAATTCACACTGTCTGGCACACAACAGATATTCAATAAATATTTGTTGACTGGTAAGTAGAAATAAAAAGAAGTTTCCGAGTGCTTGGAGAAGAAGAGGATACAACTGTCTAAAATCTTATCATTATTTCTAACCAAGTAGCTCACGTATAAGATTATACTTCCAACTATAAAAGGTGAACAATAAAGAAAATCTGCATTAATAAATACTTTCTCTAAAAATGCTACTTGGGGCATCGGTGAAACCATTGTTACCTTTTAAAAGTCAACTCAAATGACCTTATGTATTATGCCATTTGATTTATAAACATTTGAATTATAAACATTTAGAATTAAAATATATCCCTATCTACACTGCATTAGTCTTATGGGGACCAAAAATTCCCGGCCATCTTTAGGCTTGACATTTCTTTCTCTCACTATTATTAGATTACTCTTCAGTGAATCATATTCTATTTACTACTAAGGGAAAAGACTTCTGCCTCTATCCTGCCAGAACTGTATGGCTAGCAGGGCTCAACTTTGACAACACAGGGCATCTTGGCTTTAAATATGTATAGTAAAGAAAAAAAGACAGCTAAGCAAATAAAACATATTAACTCACTGAGTGCTCTCCCTTCATAGATGCAGAAAATTCTTTTGACAGTGACCCATCTTGGGCTATTACTTTTGCTTGTGACTATGGAATCTGTTACTATTGAATTATTTGTCTATGTCAACAGACTCAATCATTTAGCTAACATTAGTTTATGTGATAAATATTAGTTGATACCTATTTTGTGCCAGGCAGTATCCAGAGTGGTCACCATGTCCCCATGCCTGCTAATCAAAGTTATCACCATGTTTCCACTTCCTGCACAGATTTTATTTCTTCTCCATCTTATATTGTCCCTTAAAGTTGTTTTTAGGCCTCCAGTTGTCAGTAGGTGGAGCTACTTTAATTTGTTATTAAACAATTAACAAAAGACAACCACATTTCTAGGGACTGTGGCTATTGTGGGCTAGACACTGAGGGTAGAGTGTGAACAAAACAACATGGTGCTGCTCTCTTGGGAAGAGACAGAAGAGACAGACACTTAATGAGCAAACACATGGTGACTACTTATGGTAAAGATTCTAAGAAAATGACAATATCAGTGACAGGTAACAAATTGGAGTGGGATGGAGAGAACTAGAAGGAAGAAGCAAGCAAAGCATCATTTAAACTGAAATCTGCAGGATGGAAAGGATAAAGTCAAGTGAAGATCTGGAAGAGGATCACTGCAGGCAGGGATAGAAGCATGGACAAAGACCTCAAGGCAAGAAGTATAGTATGTTCAAGCTTCCATAAGGAAGTAGAACAAAATGGATGGAAGGGAGAGATGGGTGAGGTGAGCTTGGAGAGGAAGGTAGAGCCATGCTAGCCATGTAAAGTATTTGGATTTCATCTGAAATATAAGAGAGGCCACAGAAGGATTTCAAGCAGGGATGGGGAGGTATGTAGCCTGATATATATATATATATTTCCTGAGTTAAATTTTTAGAAGATTTTTATAGCTGCCTTCAAGTAAAAGTTCAGAAGTCACAAAGGAGGCTCTTACTTGTATTCAGGGGGAGAATAATTTGCTTGGACTTGGAGAGTAACAGTGAGGATAGAGGGAGGAGCATATTAGAGACATATTTAGAATGAAAAAATAACCTCACTGAAATAAATCTTGATTCATTGATTAAGGGAGTGGGGCATGGAAAAATCAAGGGTGACTCTCAAGGAAGGTCTAGTTTTAACAACTTTTGGTTCTGATAACTGATGATGGTGGAGATATTTTGCAGGGACCCGGTAACAGTTAAATTGTTGAAATGCCTTTTGGTAAGTTAGGATTGACAAAGTCTGATCATCCCCTTGTAGTAGCAGAGCCATCTGTAATCTCGTACTAGTTTACATATTTAGACTCACCTCCTTGCCTTCTTGCCTCATGATGTATGCTGAATATCAACACCTAATTCCCTCTACCATCAGGCAGTTCCCTATCTCCACACTCCTGCACATGCTATTCCTTCTACCTAGAATGCCCTCCCTCCATTACCTGGCCAACTCATTCTCATTTTTAAAACTTAGATTATGGGTAATCTCCCTAAGGAAGGCTTCCTTGACCCCCAGGCTGAGATGAGTATCACTTCACTGAGTTTCCAAACTTTCACATTATTCTGTTGGCCCTGGAATCTGATGGACCTGGGTTTGAATTAAAACTCCAATATTTTAGTTATGAGGTCTTGGAAAAGTTACTTGACCTCTCTACACCTCAGTTCCTCATCTGTAAAAACAGCATAATAGTATCTACTTCATGGGATATTGCAAGGAATACACGATATAATCTAGATAGAGTGCTGGCACAAGGTCAGGGCTCTATAAATGTTAGCTCTTCTTACTCCTATCCAGGTGTCTGTCTCCTCTGCTGGTCTAGGCCTCCTTGAGAGCAGGGATTATGCCTTGTGTTTGTTTCTGTGAATTGAAACAGTTCTTGGCACATGGGAAATATTTAACACATACATAATAAATGAAATCTAGATTCCTCAGGATGGCATATAATGCTTTGATCCACAAAGCCCCTCCCATCCTGTAACCTCAGTCTCTTCTCCATCCACTCCTCTGTGCCAACCTCTCTCCCAACTCATCTCATTGTGACTTCTTGCCCTTGGATTTTGACCTTTGGTGCCCTCTTTTTTGGCATCCAACATGAAAATCTCTTCCCTGTTTTTGTTGGTTCCTTGTTTTTGTTGTTTCTTCTATCTGGAAGGCCTTCCCTAGTCTGAAAACTCCTACTATTACTTATCAACTAGAATCAATGAAAATATAATCTACTCTCTGTACCTGGCCAATTTCCCCCCACTGTATCCATCAAGGAGTTCACCTGTGTACTTATTTTATTATAATGTATCCTATTGTATGGTAGGTACTAGTTATGTGTTTTCTCTCTTTTTCTTTTTAACATTTATTTATTTTTGAGACAGAGAGAGACAGAGCATGAACAGGGGAGGGGCAGAGAGAGAGAGGGAGACACAGAACCTGAAACAGGCTGTAGGCTCTGAGTGGTCAGCACAGAGCCCGACGCGGGGCTCGCACTCACGGACCGTGAGATCATGACCTGAGCTGAAGGCGGACGCTTAACCGACCAAGCCACCCAGGCGCCCCATGTGTTTTCTCTTTTATCCTGTGA
Source organism: Panthera tigris (assembly GCF_018350195.1). Classification (NCBI taxonomy): domain Eukaryota; kingdom Metazoa; phylum Chordata; class Mammalia; order Carnivora; family Felidae; genus Panthera; species Panthera tigris. The sequence continues at coordinate 118,977,005 of NC_056668.1, read as the reverse complement.
GTTCCTCAGGTACAATGTCTGGTATTTTATCCCTGTATCTTATTCTTTAAATTGTATCATATATAGTAGGTAGTTTGTTGTAGTTTATTACATAAATGTTTGAGGAACTGAAGTGCCCATATCAAGGCCAAGTGGGGTAGAAAGAAATACTTACCTGATTCTGGCAATCAGAACCAGAAAGGGGCTCATGAAGACTTCAAAGAGCGTGCTCGTGGAGGGTGGGTGATGGATATTGAGGAGGGCACCTTTTGGGATGAGCACTGGGTGTTGTATGGAAACCAATTTGACAATAAATGTCAAAAAAAAAAAAAAAGAGCGTGCTCTCTTCTTGGACACCCCCTCCCCTTTGAAAGGAAGTATTTTGGAGACTTTGGCATGACTGGGTAACTCAAGAGCAAGTATTCATCTTATAACCCATCTCCCCTACTTCCTCAAACCTACTTTCTCCCTCTTGCAGTATTAAAACAAACTGACCTCTTTTCTGTTATTGTTCACCATTCTTTGGACTTCCCTTATGATGCAGACTGTCTATTTCCATATAGCCTGCTTTTCTTCAAGGATTTACATTAAGGGATGAAACAACTGGGTTTCCTGTACTGCTTCTGTTTGCTTCTATAGTCCCTACTCCTCAGAACGTACTTTTTGCTGGGCAAGTTCTCTGTATGTCCTTCTCTACATCTGACCTGGAGATAAGAACTCATCACTCACTACTCTCAACTAACAAGACATTTTGTACATTCCTATGCTCCTATCATATTATCATCTGTTAACAGAGTTGTGAGTACTACAAGACCAAGAACTATTTCCAATTCATATTCATATCTTTAATGCTCATCTAAATGCCTGGAATACTGTAAGCACATAATAAATGATGTATAGATAGGTGGATGGACAAAAGCAAAAGATAATGCTTTGTGGACTAAGCCACCTCCTTTCCCCCATGTTTATTAAGCTTTCTGAAGTCAGTATGACTTTTTTTTTTTTTTAATATAACCAGTTAAGATGCTACAGGCTGCAAGTGACAAAAATATCCTTGGCTCATATTGGTAATTTCCAGCTCTGTCATTTTCACCTGATCAACATAGACTGGTTCCTTTGTGGTCATAAAATGGCTGCAACTCTTGTTCCAGCCATGATATGTAGACACAACAACCTTTAAAAATGAAAGGCTATCTCCCCTTAGGAGAGAGGAAACCTTTCCCAGAGGCCTCCCAGAGACTCCCCCAACCCCAAACCTCATTGGTCAGAACTAGCCCAACTAATCTCTGGCAGGGAACCTAATCATACCTATAGGGATTTACTCTTGAACTAGGGAAGAAATCACCATTCTCATAGTCATGTGGATAATGGGTGGATGCCTAAACAAAATAGGAATTCTGGTAGCAAGGGGGAGGAAGAGAGGATGCTGGGTAAGTATCTGTTCCTCAGGTCTAAGTTCCCAACTGATTCTCTTATTCAGTGTAAATATCCAAATAAGGTTGGGTTTGAGTTCTGCTCCTTCCTGGGCCTGTACAGGGTCAATAAAGGGATGAGGACATTCCTCCTGCTTGTTATCAGCCTCACTTCATTACCTCTATCTCTTAATTCTCCTTCTCCATAGCTTGTTTGCATTTGTCTTCCCACTTGTGGGCTCAACCTTATAAGGTCTCCTCAGCCATACCTCTGAGCTAGAAAGACACCTGTCCCCCTCTAATATCAAGTATTGTTACTGTTAAGACAATCTTGGGTACAATGCCCCACGATAAACATGTGACTCTTAAGATGTGACAAAGTCATCCTTGCTACATTTATGACCCAGAATATGTCTTTGGTACCCTAATTGTAGTCACACCTCCAAATTCACTGCCATTTTATGAGCAGATCCCACTATATCTTTTGCCAAAGTTATATTTGAACCAAATCATTCCTTTCCAAGTAGTAATATATCCCCATGATCTGTTTGTTTCTATCACTCTCCAACTGTCAAAGGATGTGAGACATCACTTGAAATTGTGCTCCAGTGGCTCCTTTAAGCACTTCTCTTGCCTGCCATCTGTTCAGCTACAGCAATATGTCCAGGAATTGCCTTGATGTCTTTGTCTGGTTTGTTTTCAGTGCATGACCTACCCAACAGAGTTTATTTACATGGCTTCTGCTCCTGAGGATTGGATCTGCTCCAAGAACCCTGTGCTGTTTAGTGACTAGGAGCTGTCACTTGATGTTTATTGGAGCATGTGTCATTGATTCAGAAGATGAACTTGATGACAACAGAAGGCCCAGATCTCACACGTCAAAAGATAAGCACATTATGCCATGAATTTAAAATATTTCACTTTGTCTAAAATTTGGTGGCAGTTTATGCTTCTGTCAAAAATACACAATCCCCTAACTTATCCTGCTAAGTCTTGTTTTGTATTTCCATCTGTAAACATCTTAGTTTGTGTTTAATCTGTGATCTGGTCATGGACAAAGTAGAGATTCTACCAGGAAGAGTCGGAGCAACTCTTTATTGGTCTGTCTCCATGTGGCAGAGATACCTCAAGCAACATTAATAACCCTTTTTATCATACATGAAAGTGTGTGTTTATGCTGTTAACCTCAAAGAAAGAGCTTTATACAACATAGCCTTTAGCTGCATGTGTGAATGTCTCAAAGAGACCTATGGGAATTGTGAATGAGGATTTGAGGACAGCCTCTGACCACTTTGACTTTAACTTCTCATTAACAAAACCATCACTTAAATGTTTAATGTCCAATTTTACAATAGACAAATCCACGCTTCAGTAGACTCCATCTAAATACTTCATTAACCTCTTCCCCAGTGATACCTCCTGGGAATCCAAGTTATTGCTGAGCTATCTTCTCTAAAGGCACTTTCCTTACTTACAGAAATAACAGTGACCAGTTTATGAACTCCAGAGAAAGGGTATTTGGGTCAGAGAAACAAAAAGTGGTAAAATACAACATGATTATCACTAGAACAAGTTTAACCAGAACCCACGGCTGTCTCAGACTGAATATGGTGAATAATAACTAACACTTAGAATGGTCAAACTTAGGCCAAAAATTGTCAAAAACATCACCTGACCTGCATATCAGTGAGTAAAGACTATTTTGCCTTATTCCCTACATCAACTGGATATTTGACTTTTCCCCCAAATAGTCTGTTCCATGAACTATCATTACTTCTTTTTGGTTTTAGCTCAGCTCAGCTTTTGGCTTTAAAATTCTCAGGTTTTGAACTTTAAAATATACAAAGGTTGAAGAGAAAATAGCTTTGAGTTTTTCTCAAAAACTTAGGTTTTGAATGTCAAAAGCAAAGGCCTTGAAGGACTCAGGCCATAGTGAATATATATGGAAGAATAAGATTTTGGTCATAGTTAGGTTTTCCAGTCCCTCTACCATCAGCACCAAATCCAGATAAGAAACAGCTTTCCAGGCTAGGAGAGAGAAGAAATGGAAGGGATGGAAAGAAGGCGAAGACAGATTTTACACATTGGTGTGTCCCTGGGCTGCAGGTTGGAAGTAGGGATGGAGGGATAGATACCACTCTTCAGAGAGACCTGGAGCAATTTGAGAGCAGGGGATTTATGCATTTTTTTTCCCTAGCTAGGCCCCAGTGAGGGTGCCCACCTTACCTGGGTCAATGATGGAGTTGAGTAGAAATGGGTCTTAGGTGCCCATGTAAATGAACCTACGGAGACTTTCCCCAAATACCTTGCTGTGATTCCTGGTACAGAGATACGTAAGACAGCCCAGCAGACCCAAGAAGCCTTGCCATACAAACAAGGAGGACACAGTGGTCATCTACTTGGACCAAATACGAGAAACTACCCAGGATGCAGATCTGTCATAGATTGTGGACAGAGGACAATGAAATACCAGATGTCCCCACTTTCAATCAACACTATGACTCCTAGAGAGTCCCCAAGAAAAAAGAAAGAGAACACCGTGAGCTGACTGAAGATAACTTGGATCAACTATTAAAACCTTGAATTGATTGAGGTTAGTGTAACTAGTCAAAATTTTGTTTTTGCCCCTAGGTATAATGGTGATTTGAATTATAAAAAATCAAGTTACATGGCTTATGTACCCAAGTTTGTTTTTGTTGACAGATTATGTGTGTGGGTGTGTGTATACACATATGTATAATTTATGGAAAAAGGAAATAAATATATAAAAACCTCAGAATTATATCTTTATTTCTTCTCTATATACTTATAAATTTTTAACCATTTTCCAAGAGGTATGTGGACTTTAATATTAGAAATAAAACTATTAGCTACTAAAGGAAGACGAATTCAATGTAAGTAACCAGTTTGTGTGCCTCAGAGAAATGAAACATCAATAAGAGAAGATCTTATCTAAAAGCCCTTCCCATTCTGCAGGCTGATGTGAGCACTTCTGCGGCAGGATGTAGCAGGAATTTTTGGTTGCTCATCCTAGGCCCTTTCCTTTCCTTCTTTCTGGTCGGCACAACTTTGAGTTTGTTCAGGTAGCCACCCTCAGTACACTCCAGGTGAGAGAAGACCCATGCCCAGCTCAGGAGTGAAGCATGACAATCTAAGCCAATGAAACATCAGAGGAAATATGCTAAAGAATAGGGTATTGTGGAAAATGTTTCTTAGCTCTTAAAAGGAGACTCAAGATAAAGATAACCCTTTCAGCTTCTGGATGTCTGTAAGAAATAGCTGCTGGGAAATGTGTCAGTTCCTGTCCAACTGTGAGGAGGGGAGTTAACTTGATGGGAAGAGACTGGAGACAGCAAAGCAAAAAGATGAGAGGAAACTGGCCTGAATTTAAGTTGCTCGGCTAACCAACTGTGAGACCTCCAGCTGTCTGGTTATTTGAGATAGTAAATCTACTTACTGTTCAAAGCATTTTGAATTGTTCTTGTTTGTTTTTTACTTGTAGCATTGCTACACAGTATACACACTTAGCATATGGTACAATCAATGATGACTGATTTACTTGTTTGCTACCCACCTTCCACGAGTCCTTCTTTCATCCTGCTCTGCATCATGAACTTCTTGAGAGCACAGAACATGTGTTATTTGTTTATGAGTGTATAGCTAACCCAGGGCTGTGAAAATGTAGATACTCAATGGACTTAGGCTGAACAAAAAGTAGCTAACCGTAAAGAGGAGTGAAGTTTTCACATATGATTCATACAACATAGATGAGATTTGAAAACATTATATTAAGCAAAATAAGCCAGATACCAAAGAGACATAAGGTATAAGTTATTACGGAACTATGATAAACACATACCTCTTCAACTTGGATATAAAATTTTATCAAGATAGTTGGAGTCCCCTCTTCAGTCCCATCTCTAATCTCTTTATTTCACCAGATAGAAGAGTTTTTCAACCGTCTTTGTAATAAATCAATGTTTTAGAAACATAAATATTAGGAAATTAGTCTACATTTGCTCATAAATTCATTTATGCTTTCATTCAACTACTACATCAAGAATCTAGTGTGTGCAAGCATTATGAGAACAGCTTACCTAACCCATACTCCCCATTCTATATTGTACGTTCCAATTTTCCTAATTTGTATTCAGTTAAATAGCAAACAGCTGATTGCCATCTTTATAACAATCTTCATCTTGCTCAACACCTCTAATAAATGATTTTTCTCCTTCTCATCTCTAAATCATGAACTTTTAGTCTCTATAATCTTACATCCAAAACTCATTCTTCAACCTTCTAATTAATCTTCTCTTTTTTTCCAATGTTCTCATGTCCTCCTATGCATATTTGCTAATACACTAATGAATACAGTATGGCTTCTAGATAATAATATCAACACTTAGCACTTACTGAGGACTTCCGATGTGTGGTTACTGTACATACAGGTACTGTCCCTAATCCCCATAAATAGCCTGTTTCAGAGGCACATGGATAAGTTACAGAGGGATCTAATGTGTTCAAAGTCACAAATGTGACAGAGTTGGGTGGGTGGGTGGTGAACTAAGGTCAAATAATGGCCATGCACTTTTCTGCACTCTCATTCTCTAGATGGCCAAAGAAAATTCCAGTTGAAGTATCTTATGGCTAACTCATAATAAAGATGATCAGATTGTGAATTGTGTTGTTTCCTGGACTTCGGTCAAGGTGCACTATTTAATCTGGTTACGGCCCAATCATATCCATTTAACAAATGACAGTAACTAGCATACGCAGAATCAAACATTTGCTTTGGGTAGAAGGAAGAGTCTATTCACTAGGACACAAAATGAAATTAATGACAAAATCAGTGTTCATACATATGAGAGCCACACTTCTTGTCCTGTTGGTAAAATAAAAATTAAATTCTCCTCTTTTTCCCTATTCTCCAAAGAGAAAGCAATCATTGGGATAGCTTTTGAGAACCGACTGCCTAAATGAAAATCTTAATAATGATTAAAGCTTCTTCAATAATGTAAAGCAGAAAATATACAATAGACCCCTAAAGTCCTCAAATAAAAGGACTCTTGCCTTTTGGGGAACTCAAGTAATATTTTATTCAGCCATGGAATCCTAGACTTAAAAACATATGCTATTTGTTTTGTTTCGTTCTTAATTTTTTTAATGTTTATTTTTTAGAGAGAGAAAGGCAGAGCATGAGCAGTGGAGGGATAGAGAGAGAGAGGGAGACACAGAATCTGAAGCAGGCTCCAGGCTCTGAGCTGTCAGCACAGAGCCTGATGCGGGGCTTGAACTCACGAACCGCGAGATCATGAACTGAGCCAAAGTTGGATGCCCAACGGACTGAACCACCCAGGTGCCCCCAAAACATATGCTATTTGTAAAATTAGATTTGCATTAACACCCCAGTGAGTCTGGGAAACAAAAGTTGGAGATTAAGACTTTTCTTATTGTCTGCCCAACAATCTCAGGGCAAGGAATGTTGTGAATCAATACTCAACACAGTGCCTGGCTTCATGAGCTAGGAACTGCTGACTAAAAGAATGAATCAATAAATCTAAGGGAAGCTAAAGGAAAAGTAGGATTATATAAAAGCATTCAAACTATAAGCCTCCTTTTTGTCAGATTTCATGGACACTATATAAGTTTTTGAATAAATAATTTGATTTCTCAGGTTTAATGACTCAAGAAAGAATAAACTGAGTAGATGCCTCACAAATCCTGCCAACATTACAGTGTTAGTGTGTAAAACTATGGGTTATAGAGTAAGAAAGACATGAGTTCAAATCTCTGCTTTCCCATTTGCTACTTGTGCTACATTGAGCAAGTTACTTAGCCTCCTTAAGCTTTATTTAGTGTTTCAATAATGATTTTAATGTACCACTTTCAGATTTTCTTTTCAATCCTGTTCTTTACCATGTGCTGTCATTTCTTTTTTTGGAAATCATAACTATAAAACCTAAAACATTTTTGAGTTATGCAAACAACTTCTCTTCTTATATTTTTAATAGGTGGTGCTCTTCCATGAATCTATACCTTTATATATGTTGTGTTCCTTTTCTGGACCTTCTATTTGGCTTGCTGAGTTACCAACAATTCTTTAAAATCTATGTGTCTCCATCCCTGGGAATTTTGCTCTGCCCCTATCCCAACCCTCCACCTCCTCCCAATACCAAATTTAGTCCCTCCTTGCCTCATATTCTTCCTTATACCTGTATTATAATAGCTCATTATTATTATATGTGTATTATAATAATTCACCTATATCTATTAGTGTGTCTGCTTATTTTCTGGCCTGAGAGTTCCCTATAGGCAAGAACCATGTTCTCTTTGCCATTATACACAAGCATCATGTCAAATATTCATTTGATCATTAAACAGGCATGTTTATTTAGCATCTACTACATGCCAGGCACCATTCTCAGCATTTTGATTCCAAGGTAAACAAAACAAAATCCTGCCTTGTTAGCATTTATGTTCTAATGAAATGTTGTACAAACACAGAGCTCACCCTAAATAGAGGGCTCTATGAAAGTAACTATTTACTCCCTCTTTCAATTTCTACCTAAATTTCTGGGATATTTTTAAATCCAACAGTCAGAAGCTTGAACACTGAGACATCTTTACTCTATTTGCTCTTAGTTCTCATGATATTCAGAATAAATAACTACGGTAGGTGACATCTGTAAAAGATAAACACACAATTCTGTGTTCCTGCACACTAAGGAGAGGGTAGTTAATTGGCTCACTAATCAGTTCTTGAGCAAAGGGCTAACACAATAATGGGCCAGTAATGAGACAACTCGTCCAAGCCAGGCTACTGGCCAATCACATCTGGTTTGTAAAGTATTAATCAGCTCTGAGTCAGTGGGTAGGGAACATTAAGAATGCGGTTACTTCCTAAATAAATTATTTTCCACTTACTCTGACAATCATAATTGGTGCTTTTGAAAGAATTATTTTAACACACTTAGAGCAAAGCTCAGATACTGAGTCACTCTACTAATATTCTTTGATTAAAATACCAAGTTATAATATTTTATATTATTAAAAATTTATGGTAATAATAACTCAATAGATTTCATGCCACATTAAAAATGTCAAGGCAGTGTGTCGCATTTTAACATTTGTTCTGGAAGGATAATGCTTTTTGGGTCTTTTATATCATTTCATGATGAAAACAACATTATCTGCCTCAATATTTTAATTAGTCTTTTAACTGGAATTGTCTAGACGGGTTCACTGAAAAATTAGCTCTTTTCATTTTCCTATTACTCTTTATGTTCTAGGTATACTGAATGTTCTTCCTGTTAGTCATTTGCCTTTTCCAATTTTTCCCAAGATGTTCTCACAAAATTGGAAGCATTTTTATTTTTGGAAGACAGCAGGTAGAATAATTAAGTTTGAATCACAGAAGTAAGGCTTGAATCAGAATTCGCTCAATATCTAAAATAAGAACCCTACTAAAAAGTTTTTTAAAACTCTCATGAACGGCAAAGCTAGCAAGAACTGTGCTGATGATACATATCAATCTCAAGTTTCTAACATGTGCAGAATGAAGGTCTACGTACTTGGCTTGTGCAGAAAATGTATTTTGCTTCTGAGTTGATATTACAATTTCTTCTAATATCCTATTATATACTAATGTTTTACATGCACCTACAGAAAACATGATTTCCTAGCATTCATGTTGGTATTTACTTAATTTTCTTCTAAGTACATAAAGAAGTTTTACTGTAGAAAATTTAAAAGTGTGGGAAAAATATACAGCAAGACAGATTATCCATGGTGTCCATTACCCATTAAGACCTTACCATCATCATCATCATCATCATCAAAAATGCTTACAGTAAATAAATACATAAAATGTGTCCATATGTTCTGTTAGTACTTTAGATGCATTTCTTACTTAAACCTCATAAAAGCCCTATGAAATAGTATGGTGGATTTTAAATATCATTTTTGAAGGATTAGCTTTTATTCCTACTTGTGTGTGTGTGTGTGCTTTTCCCTTTATCACGGAAGTTGGAAGATGGATAATTACATGTCCTAGACTCACTTAAGGTCTGCATGCAATTTACATTTTGCCAGTTAGTAAAATACTCTAGCATTAGATTTGGGAGACAACCAGAATCCATTCTTCTTCTAGCAGACATGTAGGCTTCAGCAGAAATTACTCTTTCAATGGTCTCTGAGTCCCCTTCCAGCTACATACTATGGGGCTTAGGCATAACTAGAACAATGTATATAGTCTTCTATAGTTCTTAAGACTGGATGGTCTCTGTAATTCCCTCCTCTCTGAAACACAGCTGTAAAATCTAATGACCACTTTCTTGACTTTCCTCTCCAGCCCTTCCAACAGTTTTTTAAGCCCCCAAATATTATTACTTCCTTTTTGGTTGAAATACCTACTTTCCCAACTGAACTAATAATGTTACAGCTAAATAATAATATGACTCTTAGGATATTTTACAACACCAAGAACAAATTCTCCAATTCTCCAGACACCAACCAGGTGTCCAACAATTTAATTCAATTCTGACACTATCTACCTGGAGTTAACATCAGATCTCTTAAGATAAAGGCACAGGACTGCCACAATTCAGATGCCAGTTGCAAGTCCTTGGGCCCCCTGTAGTTCTGACCAACTACCTATATATTAGGAGTTCCCCAAACCATCTCTCAGTTCAATAATTAGCTAGAATGGTTCAGAGAATACTGGAAAACTGTTTACTATTACCAATTTATTATAAAAGATACAAATTAAGAACATCCAAATGGAAGAGAAGTACAAAGCAAAGTATGGGGCTGAGTGGGAGGCACAGAGTTTCCAAGTCCTCTCTAGGCACATCATCCTCCCATGACCTTGATGTCTTCACCAACCTGGAAGCTCTTTGAACCCCATCATTTAGATTTTTTTTGTTTTGTTTTGTTTTTTGTTTTTTGTTTTTTGTTTTTTTATGGAAGTTCTATTACATAGGCATGATTGATTACATCATTGGCCATTGGTTACTAAACTTAATCTCCAGCCCCTCTCTCCTCCCTGGAAGTTGGAGAGTGGGGCTGAGTGTAACCATGTTTTGGACTTTCTGGTCACCAGCCCCCATCCTGAAGCTATGTAGAGATCCAAAAGAGTCACCTTATAAGAATAAACTTGGGTATATGGTTGAAAGGAACTTGTTATAAATAATGAAAGACACTCCTATCACTCCAAAAAGTCCAAAAGTTTTATACAGTGTCAGGAACCCAGGACAAAGGCCAAATATGTATATCCCACTGTACCACAACTGACATCTCACAGTGGAGAACAAAAAGAAATTAATAAATTCATTTAAGGTCACATGGAATAAAGTATTAGGACTTAGGTTTATGTCTATTGGGTCTGTATTCAGAGGCAGCACTTTTGACCCTTATGATAAACTATATATCATTTTGACATGTTTTACATCAGGATAATTTTTATTTATTTAACCCATTTGTGACCCATGCCATTTATAAAATATATCAATTTGCAATTTTTTACATGATGTCAAGAATTTCTTTGTCATTTGCACATTTGACTAATAGAGAACTACACAACATTCAATTTTATTTAACAATATATTTAAACAGTCCCTTAATATTGGACAGCAGGGTGAATTCTAATTTTAATTCTTAAATAATGCCAAAATGATCATCTTTGTTCCCAAATTTTGCTTACATTTCATATTGTACCATAAAGAGAGATTTTTCAAAACTGGGTTACTAGATCTCAGGTTATGAATTTAAGATTTTTATACTTATATTTTAAGATACACTTAAATGAGCAAATGAAAAATGAAACAAATTTAAGGTATGTTTTAAAACTAACAAAGTAAAATATAATTGAAAAATTTTCCTTCTTGCCCCAACTACTTATTCCTATCAACCACTATTCCTAAAAAAACAAAAAGTCCCTGATTTTAAAAAAGTCAAACCCAAATAGAGTTTTTATTTAATATTTACTAAAAATCTGAGGCTTTTTGCTATGAAAGGGAAAGAATTATGATAAAGCTGATGATGTTGATAATTGTCACTTTTATTAAATTAACAGGTTGATATTTCCTTACTAAGATTATTGATCTCATGATTAACAATCACAATAAAATTAAGGAAACTCCAAGGTTCACATTTAATTTCATTTAGATAACTAAAATTTCATTTGAAGATTTTGCCTTCAAGCAATGATATTTTTTCTATAATAACATAGGCAGGGTTAATCTGTCCTTTTGCTTTCTTTAAGTCGCTGCCTGAACAACTAGACTAATGGTTGTCACAGTATGGTCTCTCCCTATCCCCAAAACTTCAGTATCTCCTAGGAATTTCTTAGAAGTGCAAATTCCTGAGCCCTACCTAGACCTACTGAATTAGAAATTCTGGAGAAGCAGCCCAGCAATCTGTATTTTTATAAATCCTCCAAGATTTATTTTTGTCTTTTTTTTTTTTAATCTTTATCTTCATCCATGTCAAGGTATCTTGGTCCCATCTATGTGTCATTCAAGATGCTATTTCTTTCAATTAGGTTTTTATTTGGTGACTCAGAGCATTAGCGTTGCCAAGAGGACTATCTTATTTAGGATTCTGATAAAGTCCATCTTCTTCAACTTGGAGATCCAAGAATTCTCCAGATTATGCTATTTGAAGAAGCTGCCAACTCAGTGAGAAGCCGGCCAAATTTACAGAATGACTGTTACCTCAGGTAGTATAAAATTATATGAGACTAGATCAGAAATAACAGCATTGCTACTTTAGACAAAAAAAATTAAGAGATAGATCATGTATATTTGAATATTATTATCTGTATACCAGATTGCTGTTTTGAACTATCAAGAATGTCATAGGTTGGGGAATCTGAAGCTATGTGGGGAATAAGCTTAGGAATTTCCTGAGCTTACACCGATGGGTTAACAAGGCATAAAGAATTAGAGGGGTGCCTGGGTGGCTCAGTCAGTTGAGTGTCCCACTTTAGCTCAGGTTACGAGCTTGCGGTTTGTGAGTTCAAGCCCCACGTTGGGCTCTGTGCTGATGGCTCGGAGCCTGGAGCCTGCTTCAGATTCTGTGTCTCCTTCTTTCTCTGCCCCTCCCCAACTTGTGCTCTGTCTCTCTCTGTCTCTCAAAAAATAAATAAACATAAAAAAAAAATAGAAAGCCATAGGATGTACACACCCAAGTTTGGGTAAACAAGATTAGGTAAAAAAAGATCAGGTAAATGGGGCAAAGGCCCCCGGTATAGGACAAATTGGGCAAAGGCTCCCAGTATAGGACAAAGGTATAGGAATAGGGAATTTCAGGATGAAAACATCCAGGATGAAGTAAACAAGATTAGGTATGCAGGGCAAAAGTGCCCCCCAACTTAGTACAGTAGCAGAAAGCTGCTTTCATAGGAAGGAAGGACCAAATTAGGTAAACAGGTAAATAGGGCTATAGTTCACAATGGGGCCAAGTTGCCCAGAGTGTGGCTAATTAGCAAAAGAAAGGTGCCTTGTTGACTCTGAAGTAGCATGCTCTGTGTTTCTTGTCCCCTAGACCAATTTAGGTAAACAGAGGTATGGCCTCATGTCTGTTGTAAACAACCTTCCACCCAGCGCCAGGATTTTGTTTTGTATTGACCTAACCCCCCCCCCCCCTTTCTCTCATGCCCATGAGTTAATCCTCATGATTCATTGTCTCTTTGTGCATGTCCATCACCACGTTTGCAAGCCTCTGATCCTAATAAAAATGGAGCCTGACTCTTATCTCCTCCCAGATATGGATAAGATGTACCATGATGTAGATGGGTCTTGTGCATATATTAGTTTTCCCCAAACTTCAGTCATTCCCCTGTCACTATCAATTTTCATTAATATGATTCAGTTTTAAAATTAAATATATTTATTTCCATCTTAATCAATAATAGTTGTAAAATTATAGTTTCTTTAGAAGTCATATACCTTTTTCTAGTACAAATTAAAATAAATACATATCTGTTAAAATAAAGAAATCTATTTAAACAGCATCTTGCAGCAGGAAATAACAGATGTTGGTGAGGATGTGGAGAAAGGGGAACCCTTCTGCACTATTGCTGGGAATGCAAACTGGTGTAGCCACTCTAGAAAACACTATGAAAGTCCCTCAAAAAATTAAATAGAATGACCCTATGACCCAGTGATTGCACTACCAGGTATTTATCCAAATGATACAAAAATGCTGATTTGAAGGGGCACATGCACCCTAATGTTTATAGCAGTACTATTAACAACAGCCAAATTATGGAAAGAACCCAAATGTTCATTGACTGATGAATGGATAAAGAAGATGTGGTATATATATATATACACACACATACACACACACACACATATATATGTATATATATATATATATATATATATATATATATACACACACACACACACACATGCATACATACACTCAGTGATGAAAAAGAATGAAATCTTGCCTTTTGTAACAACGTGAATGGAACTAGAGTGTATTATGCTAAAGGAAATAAGTCAGTCGGAGAAAGACAAATATTATAGGATATTATACGATTTCACTCATATGTGGAATTTAAGAAACAAAACAGATGGGGGTGCCTGGGTGGCTCAGTCAATTAAGCGTCCCACTTCAGCTCAGGTCATGATCTCACAGCTTGGGAGTTCAAGCCCTGCATTGGGCTCTGGGCTGACAGCTCAGAGCGTGGAGCCTGCTTCTGATTCCGTGTCTCCCTCTCTCTCTCTGCTCCTTCCACACTCGCTCTCTCTCTCTCTCAAAAATAAGAACATTAAAAAAAAAAGAAACAAAACAGATTAACATAGGGAAGGGAAGGAAAAATAAGATAAAAACAGAGGGAGGCAAACCACATGAGACTCTTAAATACAGAGAACAAACTGAGAGTTGCTGGAGTTGAGGGGGGTCATGGGCTAAATGGGTGATGGGCATTAAGGAGGGCATTTGCTGGGATGAGAACCGGGTGTTATATGGTAAGTGATGAATCACTGAGTTCTGGTCCTGAAACCAATACTACACTATATGTTAACTAACTTGACTTTAAATAAATAAATACATAATAAATAAATAGCAAGCATTTTGTGAGGTACCTGGGTGGCTCAGTTGGTTGAACACGTGACTTTTGATTTCGGCTCAGGTCATGATATCACGGTTTGTGGGATTGAGCCCCATGTAGGACTCTGTGCTGACAGCACAGATTCTGCTTGGGATTCTCTCTCTCCCTCTCTCTCTACCCCTCCCACTTGTGCTCACTTTCTTTTTCTCTTTCTCTCTCTCAAAATGAATAAATAAACATTTTAAAAAGAAAGCATCTTGCTTACCATTAAGATATATTTGGCAAACATTAAATTATTTATTAAAATATCACATCTCTTCATTAAGGAATCCCAGTTAAGAATGAAAACTGTGACAAGAGAATCTAGCTATATTACAAATATATAAAACAACCTCACTAAAGGGGTATGGGAAAAGGACTGTCCTAAAACTAGAGGTAAAAGAACTGCACATACATACTGTTCTCCACAGGGATATGGCTTAAAAATTCTGATGCTGATATATATGTATTCTAGAATTAAATAATTAAGTAAATGGTTTCTTCCTATTGGGGAGAAAATTTATAGATCAGCAAGGGGAGGAGGTTAGCAAGATCCATGTGGTAATGGACCAGAGTTTGTGACATTATTGGTAAGAACTTACATTTAAGTTAATAATGTTACAGATGGTTACATATAGAGATACTTATAGATAGATGTGTGTATATGTGTATGTATATATATATATATATATACATATATATATATAAATAATCTATCTATCTATCTATCTATCTATCTATCTATCTATCTATCTATCTATATAGCATACCTGCATACATTTCTTTGCTCTGTCAGCTGACACTGCCTAAAAGAACTGACCCCAGTAGTAATGAGTATGCCCAGCACTCAGATCTTGGTTTCTCATAATCTAATCATTCTCAGTAGAAGGAACCAGTACTCCTTGGGAAAATGGTTAATTCTAGCACTGATCAAGAAATACATAACATGAGTCTGGAGCATCTTGTAGGGGCAGAAAATAAGGAAGTGACCCACCTCCATAAAAACTTCACAGTGATGAAGGTATGTCAATAGAGCATAGGAACCAAATGAAAGAGTTCCCAGTGGCCAAAGCCAATCGTCAAATTATTTCAATAATTTGAGCAACAAAATAAAGTAGTATCATATTATAGACCAAGGTATAAAATAAATATCTGTGAGCCCATATTAAAATAAATAATAATTGAATAAATTAATAAATGGGGAGAAGAGACAAATCTCTTCATGTAGATGAATTCCAAAACAAATTATGGAGATGCTTTACTGAAAGGAAGGGGAACATAACTCTCTACCCCTTAAGTGTGGGCTTCCCATAGTGACTTCCTTCCAAAAACCACAATAAGGAAGGGGATGGAGAGGAGTAACTTTATAATGGAGAAACCTGAAAAATAAACACTAAATCAGCCAGGTGATCAAAGTCAACATTAATAGTCATAGATCATGTTGAAAGTTTGTATCTTGATATGATGTGATGAAAATGGCCCTTTACTTCTTGATTTTCTTTCTCCAAACCCATAACTCCAGTCTTCACTTGATCTTAGCCAAAAGGCCGAGAAGCTACTCCAGTCTTAATCATGAGAAAAATATCAGACAAATTCCAGTAATAGGACATTCTATCATATATTTGATCAGTGCTCAAAACTGTCAGTCATGAAAAACAAGGAAAGTCTGAGAAACAATCAAGAATTGCTTAAGGAGATATGGTAACTAAATGTAATGTGATATTCTGGATGGGATCCTGGAACAGAAAAAGGACACCAGGTAAAAACTAGTGTAAAACTTGAGTTAAATAAAGCATGAATTTGAGTTAATAATAATATATTGGTATTGGTTCATTAGTTATAACAAACATACCAAACTAATGTAAAGTGTTAATTATAAGAGTAACTACATGGTGTGGGGGTGGGAAGAGATGTCTCAGGAACTCTGTACTACTTGCTTGATTTTTCTGGTAAATCTATAACTGTTCTAAATATAGCCTATTATTTTTTAAAAATTAAAATAAATATATTGCACCTCTCTAAGGGAACCTGCTGCCTGTTTCCAGGAGGTTATCTTCAGCCCCTCTAATTGCACTGCTCTGTAGGGTTGTGTCAATTTATGCCAGTTTAGTAGGGTGATTTTAAAGCTAAAATCCAATCCCCACTCTGCTTCACACCCATCAAAGACATCCCTCATGGCACTTCTTGACTGGAGAAACCAACTCTTTAACAGGCTCAGTATGTGGCTCCCTCATCATGGGCCTCAAGAAAGTGTTAATTGGAGATGACAGTTACCTGCATAGTCTATTCTCACACAGGTGTCCCTAACTTAAAACCCCTTCAGAGCTGAGCCACAATAATAGATAACTTGTCCCCCTTCTCCCCAGGGCCTCATCTCCACTCATTCACCAGTCTGCCCAGGTTCTGCATGTGTTCCTCTAACCATTAAAAGTACTTCCTGATTCTTTCTTTCTCCCCTGTCTTATTTAGATAATAATTAGAATTTGCCATTTTATAGTCTAATGGTTTTAACAGACTTCAAAAATCTCTACTGGTCTAGTAGTTTTAGTCAAAATGATTAAGTGAAAAACAACTTTAAATGTTTCCTGAATTAGGCAAATGAATAATGATTAAGCCTGATTAAGTGAAGAATCAGAGGAAAGGGGGGTGAGCCAGAGGTAGCTTTTTATACCAGGTATTTACCACGCCAACGTCCAAAGGAAGTTTTTAATGAGAAAGGATTTAGATGATACTTATCTAAAGTGAGCCCACTAAGGGGGAACTACCTTACATATGGTGGATACCCAGAACGCAGAGTTAAACATTCATTTTTTTAATCAGTCCAAGTCTAATGGCCAATTAAGGCCCATTTGTTCAACCTCACCATCCTCTTTTGCTGTTTACTGCTTCAACTTTGAATGCCAGAAGCTTTTTAAAGAAAGCTTGACCTTTACACAAAGGAGCTTTTTCCGTTTAACTTCTAATGTAATAAGACTGGCAAACAAAATATACTAGCTTGATGCTCAGGCAATAACCCAAAGGAAAAAGAGATGAGGCTTCCAGACAACACACACCACAGCAACTGACAAGTGAAAAATACTAACCAATGAGCATTTTTAAGCAACCAAAATACATTTTTATAATAAGCTTCTCTGGTTGCAAACCACTTACAAATATGTTTATTGTTGAAGTACAGGAAAGAAGACCCCAGAGAAAGAGATTTTCAAATAACTACTTCAAATTACCACAGTTTTATCTCTTGAATGATTCTCATTTTAAAGCAATACTGTATTTTTTAAAGTTGTCTTACTCCTTATCATAATTCTAGCTCAATGACTAGCCTAGGAGTCTAGAAAGAACACTAAAATCATCCTTCATGAAAACTTGACAGCTGTCCACTGCGGCCTTTATGGGATTGACTCATAAGCCTACTTATAGGCTTGCAGTAATAACATCACCAATGCCTAGAACACTAGGGCTGCTGTATATTTTTCTGGGAGTTCTTTTCATTAGGGCCCTGAATTTGGGCAGTATACATTTTGAATTTTTATATCAATGGCAAGTGCTAAAATTTCTATCTATTGTGTGACAAGCAATGGAGATAAGATGTTGTAGAAGATTGACAAGGTCCCTGCCTCAAGGAAATTATATTTCAGTTGAAAAGGAAGAAAATAAATAAACACAGGGATCACTTTCGGAAATTGATACCTACTATGGGAAAAAAAAAAAAAACACATTAGATGCCTAGTCAGATGAGTTCCTCTGCAAGTGGAAGACCTGAGCAGAGACTGGATAAAAAGAAGGAACTAAGGTAGAACTAGGGAAAAGGAAAGAACAAAGGCCCTGAGGCAGGAATGAGCTCAGAGACTCTAGCAAGAGAAAGAAGGCCTGTGTGGCCTTGAACATAAACAACAGTCAAAAGATGAACAGGGGATACATCATGTTACCTAGTAGGCCATGGCAAGTAGATGGAATCTTATTTCCAATATGGTAGGAAACAATTAAAGGATTTTGGTCAGAGAAGACATGGATTTCCTATATGGAGAATAGATTTGGGGAATGAGAGTGGCAACAGGGGACGAGTTTGGAGGCTATTAGAGTGGCTCAGGTAAGAGAAGATGATAGCTCAAACTCACAGTGGGATGGGGGAGGTGTTAGGGAGGAAAGGGAAGTGGTCCATTCATTCAAATATTTATTGAGTACTCCTTGAGTGTCAGATATTTTCCTAGGTTCTCTTTTTTTCTCCTTTTGGAACTTCATCCCCAGCACTTCAATCATACCCCTCTCACAACACTTAACACCTTGTATTTTTATTTTCTTGTTTGTGTTTGTGACTCTCTCACATGAAAAATCGCGAGATCTTAGAGACCATGTCTGGGATACAATTTTTCTATTCCCAAAGCTCAGTGTTTGGCATCCAGTGGTCTCTCAATAAATGTTTTTGAGTTTAATTGAAATGTTGAATTGAATTCAAGACTCCCATCTCAAATTCTCAGGAAAAAAAAGCATGTCATCAGCCCTATTTGTGTACATTCGTCTTTTTTAAAGTGCTCAAATAATTCCTTTCCAACATGGTGTGGTTTGCCACCTGCCCAATCCAAAAATAGCACCGATTAATGTAAACAAAATTAGAAAACAGTTGGCTAGAAACTCTTGCTTTCTCAGTCATCTGCTCTCAGTTTTCCTCCCTTCCCATAGAAAAAGACAACCAAATAGAAAATTTTTGTCATCACTGGTGATGGTCTTTACAATATCCAAGATTAAAATATTTCTCTCTCCATATTAAACTATGTGCCAAGTCTAATTGCTTTTTCTTTCAAAGTACTATTTTTTTAAATCCTTTTTTGATCAGATGTTACAATGTGAATCATCAGATAATGACAATACTGTGGCAAGCTGAACAACTGGCTCACAAAATATTTAGTCCTAATCCCTAGAACCTATAAATGTTGCCTTGTACGAAAACAGGGACTTGGTAGGTATGATTCAATTAAAAATATCGAGGCAGAAAATTTATCCTGGATTTTTCAAATGGGCCATAAATGCAACTACATATATCCTTATAAGACAGAGGAAGAGAGAGATTTGAACACACAGAGAGAAGGGGATGTGAAGATGGAACACAGAGAGATTTGAAGATGTTGGCCTTGAAGGCTGGAGTGATGCAGCCACAAGCCAAAGAATTCCAGAAGCACCAGAAGCTGGTAGAAGCAAAGAACCAACTCTCCCTAGAACCTCTGGAGGAAAAGCAACCCTGCTGAAACCTTGATTTCTGCCCAGTGATACTGATTTCAGACTTTGGCCCCCAGAAGTGTGAAAGAATACATTTCTGTTGTTTTATGCTTCCATGATTGTGATAATTTGTTACAGCAGCCATGGGAAAGTAATACAGCAATGCTATGCTTTATTTTATTTTATTTTTTAAAACTTCATCTTAGGGATTTGGTCTGCCTTCTGTCCTCGGTAGCTTCCCGGTTCACATCTCAACTTACTGGAAGCAGCATTGCTCTGAGATCTGGTGAAATGACCATCAGTCCAAGGTCCTGTGCTTTAGAAACCCAACTATTGACCTTGCCCAGAGGTGCCCTCCCCACAGGGTGAAGAGTGTATGGAGCCAAGGACATGGGGTTACCCTATAAACCTACAACCCTTTTGTCCAAGCCACATTCCAGTGTCTGACATTCTGGGGTCCCCTGCCATTAATGCTTCCTCCTGAGACTCTATGGGTCCTCTTCCTTAGTCTGAGATGGAGCCATAGTAGGCTGGCAGCCAGAGATCAGAGTCCCATTATCTCACTGCATCTATGTTCTGGCAGTGAACCTGGAGTCTTGGGAATTCCAAATTGGAACAGGCCTTCCAGGTAATTATTAAGGTATTTTAATCAAAGTAGAAGTATGAACATATTTATTTAGTAGTCTTCCAGCTTGACTTTTAACTTTAAATATTTAGGCACATGGTATGTAGATGTCCATCAATGCTCTGGTCTTGAGCCTCATGAATGTTAAAGACTCATGGACAGGACTGCCCTTACCAAGATGATATTATGTGACTTCCTCTGACCTGGTGTCTGATAGCTAGTTTGAAGAGCATTCCATGTTCCAAAACTGCTTGATCAGACTTCTTATATAAGTTTCTTGCACATTACTGTAACCAACAGGGAATGGGACCCAATAATAAGAAGAATAGGGCTTTGGCTGATGAACATGGATGCAAAAATCCTCAACAAATTATTAGCCAACTGGATCCAACAATACATTAAAAAAATTATTCGCCACGACCAAGTGAGATTTATACCTGGGATGCAGGGCTGGTTCGATATCTGCAAAACAATTAACGTGATTCATCACATCAATAAAAGAAAGGACAAGAACCATATGATCCTCTCAGTAGATGCAGAGAAAGCATTTGACAAAATACAGCATCCTTTCTTGATAAAAACCCGCAAGAAAGTAGGGATAGAAGGAGCATATCTCGAGATCATAAAAGCCATATATGAACAACCCAACACTAATATCATCCTTAATGGGGAAAAACTGAGAGCTTTCCCCCTAAGGTCAGGAAAAAGACAGAGATGTCCACTCCCACCACTGTTACTCAACATAGTATTGGAAGTCTTAGCCTCTGCAATCAGGCAACACAAAGAAATAAAAGGCATCCAAATCAGCCAGGAGGAGGTCAAACTTTCACTCTTCGCAGGTGACATGATACTCTATATGGAAAACCCTAAAGAGTCCACCAAAAAACTGCTAGAATTGATTCATGAATTCAGCAAAGTTGCAGGATATAAAATCAATGCAAAGAAATTAGTTGCATTCCTATACACCAACACTGAAGCAACAGAAAGAGAAATCAAGGAATCGATCCCATTTACAGTTGCACAAAAACCCATAAAATACCTAGGAATAAATCTAACCAAAGATGTGAAAAATCTACACACTGAAAACTATAGAAAGTTTATGGAAGAAATCGAAGAAGACACAAAAACATGGAAAAAGATGCCATGCTCCTGGATAGCAAAAACAAATACTGTTAAAATGTCGATACTACCCAAAGCAATCTACATATTCAATGCAATCCCTATCAAAATAACACCAGCATTCTTCACAGAGCTAGAACAAATAATCCTAAAATTTGTATGGAACCAGAAAAGTCCCCAAATAGCCAAAGCAATCTTGAAAAAGAAAACCAAAGTGGGAGGCATCACAATTCTGGACTTCAAGCTATACTACAAAGCTGTAATCATCAAGACACTATGGTACTGGCATAAGAACAGACACTCAGATCAATGGAACAGAATAGAGAACCCAGAAATGGACCCACAAACATATGACCAACTAATCTTTGACAAAGCAGGAAAGACTATCTAATGGAGTAAAGACAGTCTCTTCAGCAGGTGGTGCTGGGAAAACTGGAGAGTGACATGCAGAAGAATGAACCTGGACCACTTTCTTGCAAAAATAAAGTCAAAATGGATGAAAGACCTAAATGTAAGACAGGAAGCCATCAAAATCCTCAAGGATGAAGCAGGCAAAAACCTCTTTGATCTTGGCCGCAGCAACTTCTTACTCAACATGTCTCCGGAGGCAAGGGAAACAAAAGCAAAAATGAACTACTGGGACCTCATCAAAATAAAAAGCTTCTGGGGGCGCCTGGGTGGCGCAGTCGGTTAAGCGTCCGACTTCAGCCAGGTCACGATCTCGCGGTCCGTGAGTTCGAGCCCCGCGTCAGGCTCTGGGCTGATGGCTCAGAGCCTGGAGCCTGTTTCCGATTCTGTGTCTCCCTCTCTCTCTGCCCCTCCCCCGTTCATGCTCTGTCTCTCTCTGTCCCAAAAATAAATTAAAAACGTTAAAAAAAAAAAATTAAAAAAAAAAAATAAAAAGCTTCTGCACAGTGAAGCAAACAATCAGCAAAACTAAAAGGCAACTGATAGAATGGGAGAAGATATTTGCAAATGACATATCAGATAAAGGGTTAGTATCCAAAATCTATAAAGAACTTATCAAACTCAACACCCAAAAAAACAAATTATCCAGTGAAGAAATGAGAAAAAGACATGAATAGACACTTCTCCAAAGAAGACACCCAGATGGCCAACCGACACACGAAAAAATGCTCAACATCACTGCCATCAGGGAAATACAAATCCAAAGCACCATGAGATACCACCTTACACCTGTCTGAATGGCTAACATTAACAACTCAGGCAACAACAGATGTTGGCAAGGATGTGGAGAAAGAGGATCTCTTTTGCATTGTTGGTGGGAATGCAAGCTGGTGCAGCCACTCTGGAAAACAGTATGGAGGTTCCTCAAAAAACTAAAAATAGAAGTACCCTATGACCCAGCAATTGCACTACTAAGCATTTATCCACGGGATACAGGTGTGCTGTTTTGAAGGGACACATGCACCCCCATGTTTATAGCAGCACTATCAACAATAGCCAAAGTATGGAAAGAGCCCAGATGTCCATCAATGGATGAATGGATAAAGAAGAGGTGGTATATATATACAATGGAGTATTACTCGGCAATCAAAAAGAATGAAATCTTGCCATTTGCAACTACATGGATGGAACTGGAGGGTATTATGCTAAGTGAAATAATGACTTCACTCATATGAGGACGTTAAAAGACAAAACAGATGAACATAAGGGAAGGGAAACAAAAATAATATAAAAACAGGGAGGGGGACAAAACAGAAGAGACTCATAAATATGGAGAACAGACAGGGTTACTGGAAGGGTTTTGGGAGGGAGGGATGGGCTCAATGGTTAAGGAGCACTAAGGAATCTACTCCTGAAATCATTGTTGCACTATATGCTAACTAATTTGGATGTAAATTTAAAAAAAGAAAAGAAAAAAGAAAAAAAGAAGAATGGGGCTTTGGAATAAGAGTTGGCATTAAATCTGTGCTTCACTACTGGTGGCCCATTCTTTAAGTTCATGGAACCTCAGCTGCCTGTTACCTGCCTCACTGCGATAACTTGAGTCTCTACTCTTGCCTACCCCACACTCAATCCCTTTCCCACCCAGCAGCTTAAAGTAATCTTTTTAACAAGATAATCTGATCTTGTCACTGACAAAGACTCTCACCTTGACCAAACTTTAGTCAGGTTTCTTCCCTTTTTTGACTAGGTCCTGTCCTTGGGTATTGTCCTTAAGAGCAAGAATCCTACATCAGTTTATTAAGAATCTCTACGCTCAATATCTAATCACCTTGACCTGCCTTCAGCAAGAAATCTGTTGAATTAGTTTAGCCAGAATCCACCCTCATCCCTGATGTCTCCTCTAAAAATTTTCCATCCACTGACCTCACACCCTGCTCCTTGGCTATAAATCCTCTTTTCTTTGTATTCAGAATTGCATCCAGTTCTAAACTGAGGTCTCTTTATCCCTATTGCAATAGTTTCCAATTCATATCGGTTTTGACCACTTTAACTACTTTGCAGCTCTGGTTTCTCTTTTTTTTAAATTTTTTTTTAACGTTTATTTATTTTTGATACAGAGAGAGACAGAGCATGAATGGGGGAGGGACAGAGAGAGAGGGAGACACAGAATCGGAAGCAGGCTCCAGGCTCTGAGCCATCAGCCCAGAGCCCGACGCGGGGATCGAACTCACGGACCGCGAGATCGTGACCTGAGCTGAAGTCAGACGCTTAACCGACTGAGCCACCCAGGCGCCCTGCTCTGGTTTCTCTTTGACATAATTTCTCTGCAGAAAATTATCCAAGTACTTCCCATCACACGTAGAAGAAGAACCAAACTCTCCACCACAGCCCAGGGTCTGAGTCTGGCTTCTCTCTGACTTCCTCTCCTCCCTGCTTCTTCCCTGCTTACCTTTCTCTAGATCCACCTTCCTTCCTTTTGTTCCTTGAAGACATAATGTTCATTTCCATTTGGGGGTCCTTTCTATCTAGTTGGAATGATCTACCCTTAGATCTCCTCAGGACTGATGCCTTCTTCCAAGTACCTCCCAGCTCAACTATTACTTCCCGATGCCCCACTGCCTGGCTCACTCCATCACATCACTTCCCACTGGAACCACTGTATTTACTTATTGACTGTCTCTCTCTCCTAGCTGAGTGGAAGCCCCCGTGTGGGCAGGAATTTGCTGACTGGTTCCCTACTGTATTCTCAGTACCGAGCATAGCTCTTGCTCTATAACTATTGCCTGAATGAACACTTGTCATAGGGTTGGTCTGAGGGTTAAATGAGTGGGTCACCTATCTCACACGAGGCCTTTAATAAATGCTGGTCCTCCTTACCCCCTCCCTCTGATAGGATGTGTGAGTCATGGCCTTCTGGCCTCACTGCCTCTTGCTACAGGAATGTTCATGCTTTATCTGATCCTGCAACACTTCTTTTTCCCCTCATAAAAATCAGGGGTCACATCTTAACAATCATTTCTTTCTCACAAGTGAGAAATACATCCAATAACCCCAATGAATATGTATGTTCAATAATACATTTAATACATATAAAATCTAACAAGAGATTTCTTCCTGATTTTATTTATTCATTCAAGTACAGCTGTATAAGAGGTGCAGGGCCATATATGTCTATATAGTTTTAAAAATGTCTTTGTTTATTTACTTGCTTGCTTGCTAGCACTATCCTTCTTCCCAAACACACATACATGCACACACACATACATACACACGCTTAATTCACAGAAAAAGATTTCAGAAGTCTTAAAGGGGAAATGTAAAAAACAAAAGATTTCTTTAAACTATATAAAATAGTTGAAATTGGGGTAAAAGAAGATATAAGAATAAGGATAGTACTAACTGAAGACAGGAATAAAGCTAAAATTGCAGAGCAAAAAAAGCCTCAAACATAATAAAGGTAAACATAACATTTTATAAGTAAATGAGTAATAAAAGTATTATTTTTAACAGAAAATAGTTAAATATGGCATATTGATTTTCTAACTGAACTTAATTTTTTTAAGTCTTGATTTTGTAGACCTACATTCACTTCGTGAATACAAATGTAGACTATTAAAGAAATTTTTTTTGGACAGAGAGTGAGTGAGGTGTGTGCATGCACACATGAGTAGGGAAGGGGCAGAAGGAGAGAGAGAATCTCAAGCAGGCTCCACTCTCAGCATGGAGCCCAAAAAGGGCTCGATCTCACGACTGTGAGATCATGACCTGAGCTGAAATCAAGAGTTGGATTCCCAAACCCCTAAGGGTTTAATAGGCACCCCTATTAAAGAAATTTTAAAGCACTCAGTTATTATAAATACTGTAAACACATAGTTTTACTTATTTGTTTGTTATTTTAAATTAATTTTCATAAATACTACACATATCTGTTTACCTTATTTGGGGGCGATAGGGTTCAGGATACACTGCTCCAGAATGTAGATTTGGCATGTGGATTACTTCAAGCTGAAAACAAACGAGGCCCAAGAGAGTTGAGAAATGTTTTTTACCTCTCCCTTAATTGCCTGAAAGAATTTAGATAAGGGGCCAGGAATGGAGCTATCACCAGAAATAACTTTTCACATCAGAAAGACTTATGTGCATGGCACAGAAAAAATTTACAAAACATTTGTTTTTCGCATCTTCCTGTCAACTGTCTTCCTTCCCTTTGAATCTCCCACTACTCCATTCTTAGCTCAGAATGGCATACAAGCCTCAATTGCCTGACTGTTGAGGAGCCTCATGTCTTCAGGTTTTCTGTATGTATAAAATTAAATTTGTTTTTATCCTCCTGTTAGTCTGTCTTATGTTAATTTAATAATTAGACAAGCCAAGGGGCACCTGGGTGGCTCAGTCAGCTAAGCATCCAACTCTTGATCTCGGCTCAGGTCATGATCTCACGGTTTGTGAGTTCAAGCCCCGCATCAGACTCTGTGCTGATGGCATGGAGCATGCTTGGGATTCTGTCTCTCCTTCTCTCTGCCCCTCACCTGCTTGTGCTCTCGCTCTCTCTCTCTCAAAATAAATAAATAAACTTAAAAAATAATTAGATCAGACAAATAACCTAGAAGGGAAGAAGGGAAAAGTTTTGTCCCTTACAGGGTCACTGCCACTCTTGTGACATTGAAAACAGAGAGTTATGGTGTTCTTCTTTAGCATACACAATCAACATGTTTTCTTCATTTATTCTTTGTTTTCTTCCTTTCTGAAAAAAATATATCTATGTTTAAAGTTAAGAAGAAAGTTAGCTGTAAAATCACATTTCAGAAATACTACAGCAATTTGAAAGAGTCACAACCCACAGCAAAATGCTACAGCATCAAAGAGCTAGGCTAAGAATTCCATGTGTGAAGAGTTAGATGGCATTCTTTCTCTCCCACTCAGGAAAACATCCCCAGATGCCAAAGATTAAGCATGCTACTTTATAAGACTAATGTTAAATGCTTTCTACTTCATTCAAAAGAAAAAAGCAAATCATTCATAAAATTCAACATTTTAGCAGTAGCCTAATATTTGTGTCACATCTTACAGGTAGAGTTGAGGAGAAAGGCTAGTTAGGCTAACACTTTTGCTCTTTAATTTCCAGGCCTAAATGGTTCAAGAGTTGATTTACTTCTTATTACAATTCTCAGTCAAAATTGCCCTCGAAGATCCCTTAATTGGCCCATGAGGTACAACTATACTGGTTTCAAGAGCATATTCCTGCACAGTAATCTTTGAGCAAACCATTAATGTTTGAGAAACACTAGATAGACTAAAGTAAGGAACATCTATATGTAGATGTTTATGCATCTAAATTACTCTGCCTTTCAGATGTGATTACACCCTAGCAATGAGTAGGGTAAGAAATCTAAATTATGCAGGCTTTCCTGTAATATTAAGCCTCCATGATCTTAATATTTGTTAGTAGTAGACTTATCATCTAGTTAGTAGACTTATCATCATAAGCATAAAATTTCATTGTAGTGAGAGAGAGAGACTCTCAAGTCAGCATCTTAGTTGAATGCATGATACCATATTGTCTTGTTATTGCAGTTAAAAGTGGCCCAAAATTCAAATGGAAGACAACTGATGCATCGAAAGAGTATTACTTACAATCCTATCTTCAGTTATAATCATTTATTTTGAACTTTGTTCTAACTTTCAATGGAGGCTTTAAGAGCTTTAGTAAATTACAATGTGCTTGAATTTTTTCTGAATTTTCTATTCTCACAAACCACATTTCTTCAAAGAGGCCCAACCTTCGTGGCATTGTATTTTTTATAATACCTGTAATCAAGGCTTTAACCGAGGTCCTAGGCAAAGCTAACAAATAATTATTGTTCACAATAGAGCTAAAAACAGAAGTCTAATTAATTAAAGAACTAATTGAACTTCCCTACTACTGATACATTAGTTCCTGCTCTGACATAAACATTAATCAAAGTCATTGAATAATTCAGCTTTCTACTTCCCTCACCTGTGTAGACAAATCCACCCACTATCCAGTGGGGGTAATGTTGAAGAAATGTTTCATGATGCTATTTGATAATATCTTTATTAAATATCAGGAACTGATAACCATTCTATGGGAAAATGAGAAGAAAGGTATAGGAGAAAAGCAAAATGCAATTATGTACATATATATAATTAAATATATATTCCCTACATATTATAAAGAATACAAAAATATGAAACATATAAACTATATTATAAAGATTTCTTTTCAAAAAATTTTTTTAATGTTTATTTTTGTGAGAGAGATGGAGCTAGAATATGAGCTGGGGAGGGGCAGAGAGGGAGACACACACACAGAATCTGAAGCAGGCTCTAGGCTCTGAGCTGTCAGCACAGAGCCTGATGTGGGGCTCAAACTCACAAACTGAGAGATTATGACCTGAGCTGAAGTCGGACACTTAACCAACTGAGACACCCAGGCGCCCCTCTAAATTTATATTATATATAAATCTAAATATGTTTCCTCTTTGAAAAAATAATCTACGGACAAAAGAGCCTTTTGAGGGAACAGTTTAAAGTATTTTACAAAAACTTTTGCATTTTAATGAAGTGGGCAATTTAGATTGCAACTGTACAGGGACAGTGGATTTCCTTTAATTATGTGATTAGATAAATATTTATATATTTTTTCTCTGTTGAAATCCAGGCTTCCTGTTGAGTCTAAATGCTGGCTCTCTCCCCTCCAGTTGGCAGAATCAGTTTCCAGGCCTGCTGGAGAGGATTCACATCAGATGCTGCCTCGATGAGAAAGAAAGTCATCATTAATGGGCAGTTCTGTTTTTGAAGCCAGGCTAATGGGGACCTTGTTTGGCATTGCAGGGTGAGGCAATGTTGCTGTTCTTACCACTACTCTATCAGGTTCAAGCTGTGTAGAAAGGAGATTGCACACTCTTGGAGGGCATCCTCCAAAGAATCTATCACCTTAAATTCATAGTAAGATATTCCAAGAAGGCCCCTACATGCAGACCATTGTAGATGATACAGTGCATGGCCTTAATCTCTCTTCAGAAATGCAAGAATTATTTCCCTGAGGCTGAAAGAAAACCCTCGGCTGTCAGCCCCTATACAGATTGCCTTGGTTGCAATCTGCAATGTGATTGCTTTGGTTGAAGAGACTCACCTTGTTCAAGGGCATACTTCCTTTCAAGGACAGCCTGCATTCAATGATTTAAAAGGATAAAGATCTGGCCTTCTTATGTCAATTTAGGACAACTCTGAACAGCCATCCTGGCTCCAGGGTCTCCATTCCCCTGGGGTCAGCTGGGCCTTTGTTGGGACTACATTGTAGCTCTACTTCTTCCTCTGCCCCATTCTACCTCCTTCTACAAGTCTTCATCACAAGAGCACCTCCCAATCTCTGCACATTAACCTTTGCTTCAGAGCAGACTTCCTGGGGAACTGACCCATGACGGAGATGACAGGACGTTCCATTCCAGAAGATGTAAATACTGTGATACTGATCAAGATCAGAGTAACAAGGTGGGCATGGCATCAATAGGCAAATACTAAAAGGAGGTACAGGGGGAGAACTAGGCCGCACTGAATACTAAAACGAAGTAGGCAATGTTTCCCTTCTCCTCAGACTGTGTTGAGTCAAGCAGTTTCTGGACCAGAGCCTGGGGCATCCTCAATGAGTCTGACTGTCAAAAAATCCATTCTCTCCAATATGGCCTGCTATCAAGAGGAAAGGACAACCGGGGTTGGGAGGAGGGGGCTATTCCTCCATCCAGTCTTTTTAATCACCTCCTAGACACTCATCAAACTCTTCAGAAAACAGCTTCAGAGTTACTTCAAAGAAGCCTTACTTCAAAGTGATGCTCAGAGATTTTAAAATAAACTCCAGAGTTCTCAGAAATCTCCTCAGCAGCAGCAGCAGAGTGGGCACCACCCCTGCTCTTATTGTGGAAGGAAAATGGCATTCTGGGGATCTATCTCATTAGCAGAGAGAATAGCAGCCCATCTTTAGCACTGCCCATATGGAAACAAGCTATTCACAGAGTTCTAGCAGAATCTGGCCACCATCCTGTCCATTCTGAATTCTTTTTATCACTTGCACCACAGGAGGTCTGGTGGATCTCCAGATGAGACCATAAATTTTAGACACCACTGCCTGATGAAGGTGAGACATGATTTAATACAGGAGATCTTCACCGGGCTTTACTGACCAACAGGCAAAGAAAAAACCATCACAGCTGACAGTGTACGCCTGCCCATCTAAGGGGCGTGGGGGTAGGTATTCTAAGAAAGGCAGAAGATAAAGGCAAAAGTGTGGTGGCAACTTTAAAGAATAAGTGTAGACCTAATACTTGGTGATGTCTTTGTCCCCAAAAGCCATTTCAGGCCTGCTGTCTGCACACAGCCCCAGCTCATAAAAGGGCACCAGGAGAGCTGTGTGAAAAGGTTCCTTTTCTTTTTTTAAAAGTTATCTGCTAGATGCTCTGAAAAGAGCTTTTTGTGTTGAGCTTAAGGCAGCTCAGTTTAACTAGCAGTAGGCAGAGCATTGTTAAAACGGATAAAAATGGGAGATAAGCTTTGCTCCCACAATCTGCTTCCAAAGGATACAGAAAAAAAAAGAAGTGGCTCCTTGGAGGCACATTGTTGCTGCACTTCGTGGGCTCAGAGGCCTTCCTCTGGAATTAATATTTACCTCCAATTACAGTTTCCTGGGGTAAAGAGTCCCCACCAATGACTCTGTTCTAAAAAGCTTTGATTTATTGAAGGGTTAGGCAAATCCACTCACTTAGGTACCCCCTCACAGAAAGCAGTCAACAAAAAGATTAAAATCAGAGCAGAAGGAATGTTTTATTTACATTTCTTTGAAGTTCAGACCTTTGTTCCTTTTCTTATCCCACTCCCCTTAGCAAAATGACACTTAAGAAGTTTTCTCTGCTTTTAGAAAGCTCACATCTTCCCCTAGGCTGTAGCTTTGCCTTGTATTTTGCCACATTTGGAAGGCTTTTCTGCTTCCTTGAAATTAGGATTTGGCCTATGTGAAAAAAAGTAGAGATGTATCACTTTGCTCATTTCAAATGCATGCAAGTTGGGGAGCAGCAGACTAGCTCAATCTTGAAGCACGACACCAAACATTGACTGAAAGCTCTACTTTCTTTTTCCCGGTCTCCTGTTGATTGCAGCCACAGAGAGTTCCAACCCCTTCTTTGGATGAGTGAGAGAACAGGGTAGTATTTTTCCTCCAAGAAAGGAAAGGAAAGGAAGCCAACAAGGGCTGTCCCCTGGGGCCTGATGCAGCACCAGACTTTTGTTCTTTCCTGGTATCCTTCAGGACCCTCACTGGTTATCACAAATTGAGTTTCAGAATGGGGATTACCCATGGCAACCTCAGACAGTTTCCAGGGGGTGGATGCTGTCCTCTCCTGTAGTAATTCCTGGAGCTTGGTGAGACCATGATGGCCCCTCACTATAGACAGACATGCCTGGGTGGAGAGGGATTTAGTCCTCCCATGCCTTCAGCTCAGTCATCCCCAGCCTAGTTGGGGTCACTTGCACACCAACACTGCCCAGAGGGTGTATAATAACAGATATAAGAAAAGGTCTTGAAACTTATTTTCTAATTCTTTATGTGGAAAGAAGAAGGAAAAGGAGATGTAAAAGAATAAAACTTTTTAATAAAGAGAAAAACAGTGAAGTCAACAAAGTAAATAGATAAATTTCCAGAAATTTCCTGTTGACAGGAGACAGACCTACACATGTGCTGAATCTTTCCCTATAATTGGGCATGTCTGGTTGTATCAGGATTTCCCCTCCTAGTAGTCAAGAGTTGGGCTTAAAGTCCAACCAGCCTCCATAGTTTGACCACCTTTCAGACAGAGATCATGTCAGAGAGTCTCTAGACAAAACTATGAAGATTTGACAACGAGCTGGCAGAATTAATCACCTGAATTCACAACAGTGGAAGAGTGAGACCAAAGGAATAGAAAAACAAACACATAAACACTTAGATGACAAAATAAGGGGAAGTGTTCTTATAGCCTCTCTCTCTGTAAAAGTTAGTTCCAAAATGGTAACTTCAGGGTCAGGTTATGATGCTTTGGGACTTTTTCCTGTTCTTATCCCTCTGAACAGAAGTAAGCAGTCTGGCCAGGAAGCTCCTGCCAGTGAATATTTTCTATTCTTCTTTTGTCAGGGTTTTCCTTTTCAAGCTCCCAACAAGATCATTTTGCCAACAGAGCATTTTCTTGTGTATGAAGGGTTTCAGGGATTGTTTGTTCTGAAAAGCATCTGCAGACAATAATTGGGAAATGTGTTAAACCTGCCATCAATTTGTTTTATTGACATGGAAGCCTCAGTGGGTCCCTGAGCAGAATAGACTTTTCCCCATGTGAGCCAGTTACTGAAAAGGCTGAGCCACTGAAAAGGCAGAGTCAGAAAGAGGCAGACACCAGGAGAGGAAAGTGACAGTGGGAATACAGAAGGGTAGAAGCTGAGCCAGAAGTCCTGAGACAAACCCCTTGATGAAAATAAAATCTTTTTGGGGCGCCTGGGTAGCTGAGGCAGTTAAGTGTTCGAATCTTGGTTTCAGCTCAGGTTATGATCTCATGGTTCATGGGTTCGAGTCCTGCATTGTGTTCCGTGCCGACAGTGCAGAGCCTACACGGCGGGTTCACTCTCTTCTTCTCTCTCTGCAGCCCACCCCCCCCCCCCCAGTTCATCCTCTCTCTCTCTCTCTCAAAAACTAAATAAATATAAAATGAAATGAAATAAAATGAAATAAAAGAAGAGAAAAAAGAAAATCTTGAGATATTCACAAGGAAAGCTGGTCATCACAGAAGTATCTCCAAAAAAAGAATATTCAGGGGTTAAGACAAAGGTAGGTGTTGAGGAAAGATGAGAGTATGTGTATATATATTTTTTTTAACGTTTATTTATTTTTGAGACAGAGAGAGACAGAGCATGAACGGGGGAGGGTCAGAGAGAGGGAGACACAGAATCTGAAACAGGCTCCAGGCTCTGAGCTGTCAGCACAGAGCCCGACGCGGGGCTTGAACTCACGGACCGCGAGATCATGACCCGAGCTGAAGTCGGCCGCTTAACCGACTGAGCCACCCAGGCGCCCCGAGAGTATGTGTATTAAAAGTGCCCCATCTGGGTGGCATGGTTTCTGTCTGTTAATCTGTTTAGTCTTAATAAACAGTCTCTCCCCTTCCCCTTAAAATATTGCATTTCATTCTGCCATAGAGAAAACCAAAGTTGCTCAACTTGGTTTATGGTACTTGGACAAATGGTAATTTTCAGCTTGTAATTCCCTTGAGGGGAGTTGATGTTTCAATAAATTATAAAAGGTGGGTTTGACTGGTTTTACAGCACCATCAAACCTTGGTATGGATATATAATCTTATAAAGTGAATAGGTGGATTTTCACAATGGGTGGTATTAGGAGCCTTCAGATGTTGTCAGAGAGCACATGGGGCTGGTGACTCTCCCCAGCTGTCCCCAAGCCGCCTCAGAATGGAAAGACACTTCCCTCTCAGGAGGATGCCAAGGCTCACTGACTTAGCTTCTCCAAGGCGAACATATTTGGATCTGCACTGGTATACTCATCTGTAAGACTTAGTGATCTCCCAAAATAGTGACTTCCAAAATGACAGGTGTGTTTTCAAGTGTTTGTCATGTTCACAGGCATCTCAGAGCAAAGAAGAGTTTTACACATTACATCCAAGGGCATGGGGAAAGAGGGAGTCCCTAAATCATTATGGAATCTTGGTCAAGGTAATTTAATATTAAAATGTATAATTCTGGTTTTAAAACATGTTAGAGCCCTATTAAAAGCAATAAGGCTCAACATATTTTAAAAGCTATTTATTGTGAGGCTCTTATGTAGCCATATAGAAATGTCTTGTTAAGCAGTCAGGTGGAAGATAAAGAGAAACATGGCAGTATTGATAAAGAAATACTAAGAACAAATATCATGATTCATTATTTGTCTAATTTATTTGTAATAGGTACCCCTCCAATTTCCAAAGAGAGTCTGAAGTCACTTAAAATAAGTGTCATAGACTATGTCAAATATTTTAATATATACTTGCAAATATGTATGTTTGTGTGTATGTGTAATTTTAAAAATGTATCAGGGGAAGAATGCAAGAGAATTATGTTGGATATCAAGAATTAATGGCGACTTCCCTGACTCCTCTCTCTCTCTCTCCCTGAGTCACAGAAACTCGCCCAAGACCTTAGCTCCCAAATAAAGCCTTTGACTGCTAAAATTTTTTAGCCTCTGACTCCTGTCTTTACTCTGCCTTACGCCTGACCCTAACAGAGAGGATGAGCAGGGTTGGTCACAACATAGGCCAGAAAAATTTCATGGTATTAAGAAGGTCAGGCTACAGTCGTTCCCTGCTTCCTAGGGGCTGGAAGAACATCTGTGGTTCCATTTCCCACAAAGGCCTTTGGGCATGAACCCTCTGGGTAGGTTTCAAGCCTAAGGAGAAGGAAGGGGAAAGGAGGCTGAGATCACCTAATTGACAAGTTGGGTTTTCTTTCCTCTTCTTCATCCTTTTAATTTCCAAAGCTCGGACTTTACCCCAAAGCCATTGTCAGATGATAAAACAATTTCTCCTAAGCCATTCATTTCTTACTCCTTTTCACCTTCCCAGCCTTTTCAAACACAAAGTGTTTCTACAGTTCTTTAAACAAACAAACCAAAAAAAAAAAAAAAAAAAAAAAAAAAGAATTAAGTTAAAGTTGCTTGACTCTAAATTTCTCTTTGAGGTTCATAGAAGAAGAAAATAAATGAAAAGGGAAGGAAAGAAAAAAGAAAAGATGATGGACACCATATAGCTGTTGGGGAAATTGAGGTTCTGGTAAGAAACTTGTTCAGTGGCATGTCTTAGGTAATGCAATGGCAGCTCCAGGGACCAAGTCTCTGTGAACACCATGGTAGTTATTACCATGGCATTTCTTAGCAATCAGGTCTTCTTCCTATACCTACACACAGTCTCTGTACCCACACAAAGTCAAACAAATCACTTTTCATCCATCACACTGTCTCATAAAGTGAAAATATCTAGAGGCCTTTCAGTGTCTGTCATCACAAAACAAGAAGGACACAATCCCATAATTAGACCTCAAAATTCAGGAAAGAAAAGCTCTTTTCCAAGAACACTGGCAGTCCTAAGGACTTATAAAACCTTGGAATTAAGTAATTAAAGCCATTGATGCACCAGGCAAGGGCCATACTATGAAAAAGGTTACCTATTATCATTTCCACACGATACTAAATTCAGTACCATATTTTTAGTGTGCTCTCTTAAAAACATCTGTGCTTCAAATTGCCTGACAAACTTTAACACAAACATCCATTTGCCTTATAATCTTTGCCCGATGTTAAATATTAAGCACCCACAGATTTTTCAAAGGAATTATTTTCAAAAGCATTTATTGGATCTCCAAACATTTGCACATCAAAAACCATGGCACTCAAGAGAGTGTTGGTTTGTTAGATGGATAACCCATTTTTATAGCAGTAAATACAGATAGCCTGAAAATGCTAATAGGAATAGTAACATTAGAAGAATTTGTGAATTAAGGGGTGTCTGGGTGGCTCAGTCAGTTGACTGTTAGATTCTTGATTTTGGCTCAGGTCATGATCTCACTGTTTGTGGGATTGAGCCCTGTGTCAGGCTCCACACTGCCAGCATGGAGCCTACTTGGGATTCTCTCTCCCTCCCTCTCTGCTCCTCTCCTGCATATTTGCGTGTGCAATCTCTTTCTCTCTCTCTGTCTCAAAATAAGTAAATAAACATAAAAAAAAGAAATTGCACATTGAAATATTTTCAGACTTCAAAAGAAGATCAAAAAAATCTGTCTCTCTGAACAAAGGTGTATGCTTCCCTTAACTGGGCAATGAGTATTACATAATCCATTTTTTGGTTTGTCTAAGGAAGCACAGAGTTAAATTAAATGTTTGAGGTAACAAATTAATACTGGTAATTTGATTCTTTTAACTGATATCTTAAATGGTTCTGTTTGTATTTTTAATTGTCCTGTTACTATAAGCTGCCTTAAAGCCTTTTTAAAAAGCAATAAATCATGTATAAATAAATATATGAAAATAAAAATACTTTGTACAGGGACTGAGGTAAATTGTAGGATGAACCCCAGATCAGGGCACAAGGGAGGTAAGAGAATAAATGCTCTCACTTTTGATATAACAGGAACTGTCCCTTGGAAACAATGCTCGACAGGGCCAAACAGTTTCCAAATCCCAAGAGAAGAAACACCAAGCCAATAAAAAGGAGAATTCAATATATATATATAAATCAATAATATAGATTTGTGCACCTAAATAAAAATCAATGGACAGATTCAAAGGCCTTCAAGTTCCAAGTAGATAGTATAAATGCACAAAGTGATGAAAATTACAGGGAGCTGGGTCTTATGGGTAAATGGAGAATACACCTCCCCACCATTCAAGTTTAAATTTTTATAAAACATGCTTCAAGAAAAAACACATCTCTTGACCACATTTGTTGGCTCATTTTGTGACGACTGATCTAAATAATCAATGAACTTCATTCCACTAAAGTGTCTCAACAGCAGAACCACTGGCACTTGGAATGGAACAATTTTTCACTGAATGGGACTTTGCTGTGCATTGTAAGTCAATGAACATCCAAGTCTCCCAAGAACCAAGCAATTAAAAGTGTTCCCCCCAACCCTATACATTTCAAATATGTGTCTCCTGCCCCTCAAGGTGAGAACCACAGTGTCTAGTTTTATGGCTAACCTATTCTATCTCTTGACATTTTCTTATCTCACCTTGTACTTTTCCTCCGTCACAATAAAGGTATAACATGATTTTCAGGACTGAAGAGGGACAGTATAATGGCAAACCCTTTCCTTTGTCTTACATAAAATTAGAAAGGATATGGTGAAGGAGTTGGCAGGAAATATGAAGATAATGAGATGAGGAGGAGGAAATGATCAAAGGACGAATCAATGCAGTCACTAGGCAAAGGAAACAGCATGGAAAGTATGTGGGGATGGAGGCTGGACTAGTGATTTTTTATTATTGCTACCACTACACAGTTTTTCAAAGCTGCTCTCTTTTATCCTCTTCCATCATCTTGGAACGTCCCCAGAATATTCAATTTGAGAAACTTTGCATTTGTATCTTTGGCCCCTAAATAAAGGTAGAATCCTGTCTAATGAGTACCATTTATAACATCCAGTTCTACATAATGAGGCCATTGCCAACTCATGGTCAACAGCCACACTAACTGAAGGTTGCTGTTATGGATATAATTAGCTTCCTTAAATGGAAAACTCATGTAGAACAGATGTATTCTCAAGTCATTGTTCATTTACCAGTCAACCTAGTTAATAATCTATTGAGACACAGTGTTACATTCAAAACTAGAAATTACTTTTGGATGATTGCATGTTATATCCTTTGTAAATCTGGCATCAGATTTACAGATTTCTCAAAGTAGGGTTCTTTTACTTCCTTTGAGTGGAGAATGTTGTAACCTATGGGGACTTAATGGCTGTAGGGTTTCCCCCTGGTAGAGTAATGACCCTCACATTTTTAAAGAAAGTAAGAAGGTCTTAGGGATATGAAGACCTGAAGATGTTTGGAATAAAGCTGTTAATAGAAAACACAGTAATGAACCAAGGTAAGGGGTGGGAATATTGGTGTCAGACAATTTCAAACATTCAAATAGAGAGTCAGAGAAAGGTAAAACAGAGTATAAGATCCAGGGCAAGAAAAGTTCAGGAAGTATAAATGACACTAAGCTTGGTTCTAGCAGAAACTAGCAGACCTAGGCAGTGGAGGGGATAGACAGAAGAAACAGGGGCAGGGGGAAGATGAAGGGGCCAGCTAAGACTGCATAAAACTGAGCTCTTAAATATAATGTCTGTTTATTGACAACGAAGGGAAGGTTACAAAATAAGAGGTTATGAACAAGTTTCTACAGCCTCAGAAACTGATTCAAAATAACCCCAGACATTTTTTAAAGCATCTATACATTTTAATAATTATAAAAATATCCACAACAAATATTCATTAGTTATGATGTAGGCAATGTGCTATCCACTTTACATGGATTAACTCTTTTCATCTCAACACTATTGGTAACCTCAATTTAAAGTTGAAGAAACTGGGGCGCCTGGGTGGCGCAGTCGGTTAAGCGTCCGACTTCAGCCAGGTCACGATCTCGCGGTCCGTGAGTTCGAGCCCCGCGTCAGGCTCTGGGCTGATGGCTCGGAGCCTGGAGCCTGTTTCCGATTCTGTGTCTCCCTCTCTCTCTGACCCTCCCCCGTTCATGCTCTGTCTCTCTGTGTCCCAAAAATAAAAAAATAAAAAACGTTGAAAAAAAAAAAAAGAAAAGAAAAAAAAAAAAGTTGAAGAAACTAAGGTGGAGAGGATTAAATAACTCCCCCAACTTAGTCGCATGGGTACTAAGGTTTCAAATCCCTTCTCTTAACCTTTAACTGACACTGCCTCCTTTCATGTATGACACTGCTATTCTCTGCACGACAAACCCGAGAACTATGGTTACATCCCTATAGTGGGCCCCAGAAACCCTGTGTGCACCATCCCCTCCCCAGTACAGAGTTGTTCAAATCAAGGTGGACACCTGGTTTCATCTCAGATTCTACCCACCATCCCCCCCTGCCCTTAAATAATTTGGATTTAGAATAGAAATAACCAGTCAGCGTGGATTGGTCTTGTTTGCTGAGGAAACCATCAATGTAGGGGCTATGGGATGTCTACCTTTCTCCCTCCAGCTCCACTGAGAGGCAGAAGGAGGGGAAAGTGGCACAACACAGAAAAGAAGTAGAAAGTGAGCACTTCCTCAGTTCTTAGTGGGTGTCCATCTCCTTATTTCAGGCCCTTCCTGGGGCCAACTCCTTTCCTGCCATCAGATTCAATGATATGGCCTCTGTTTTCATTATAAATGCTAGTTTTTTGCTTAACTTGTCCTGAATTGATTTCTGTCATTTAAACCAAAGAGTTACAACTAAAGTGACATAGAGAAAACTGAAATCTGTGGTTTCTATTTCCTCTTATGTATTTTACTGTCTTAAGCACTCCTCCCTTTTATCAATAGCGTATTCTTTCAGATGAGGGGGCCCTTTCCTAAGTCCCACTGGGTTTTAGTCTTAGTAAAATAATATCGTAGCAACAAGAGGACCTCCATCTCCTACTGGAAAGACTGGAAACAAAGTAACCCAATCAAACCTGGTGGCTTGGATCTCCATGCCCAAATCTCCCACATTTTATTATGGACATTCGTAGAATGCCTACATAGCAACTGGGCAAACAGATATATGCAGACTCATACTCTAACATGCCTTTCTTTGCAATTCCCCAAATAGCCCTTCTTTAGACATTATCTCCTGATGAGTTTGATGTTGTAAATATAGAGAGGACAGTACACATTTGAATCATGGAAATGGTTTAAAAATAATAATAATAACTACCACCACCATCACATCTACTGTCATCAATGCTATTTTTATTTGTAAAGTGGATTTTAACTTTAATAGTATTTTGATATTTTGGTATTTTAATTTTAATGAGCTATTTTGATAGCCTACTGATTTCATTAAAATGAAATTCTATTGCAGTCCTTAAGAAATAATTAAAATAGTCCCTGATGGAAGCTCAACTTCTATCTTCCCAAATAAAAATTTGCAGTTGGTTGTTTTATTAGTGTGATGATCCTCAAAGCAACTTTCCCACATGAACTATGTTTTTATTAGGGACATGGAGGCAAGGATAATACCTGTGATTATTTTCTCAAGTTGACCTGAACCAGTCTGAGCAATTAATATGCTTGTGGATGAACACAGATGGAATAAGGAGATTGTCTTCTCCATCTTTCTCATTTTACATACAGATAAGGATGCTAAGGCCTAAAGAGCAAGGTCATACAATTTAGTAGCCAGGTTAGCACTAGATCCTGAGTCTGCTGATATTCCTGACTTAAAGCTCTTTACATTTCACCTCTCTGAGAAGGCTTTAGGGATGACTTTTAGAATTTCATAACCTTCAGAGTTGAGGAACTTGAGATCAATTCAGGTGAGAAACAGCCAGCACAATGCTGGACACTGGGAACTGGGAGTTCCAGGCTCTGCCTTTTACAGAGTTGTACTTTTTGGTTCTATTTGTAAAAAAAAAAGAGAAATTATTGGTTCCAAGGGCTTCTTGACATCCTGGAGAATCCTTAGATGCCTCTTGAAGAGCTGGCTAGTCCTCCTCTGGGACTCGGCTGCAGCTTCTACTGGCTTTCCTAAAGACTGGGCAGAACCAGAAACTCACATGCTCTTCTTGTAAGCCAAGGGATTTCCCCCTTCCCTCTTCCTTCAGAACCCAGGTAAGGTACATGGGATACAATCAACCCACAGTAATATTCAGCTATCTGTGTTAGTCACTAAAATAAGAGTCAGGTAGTTCACAAGACTTGGAAATTTATAACCTTCTTTTTTTCATCTTGACTTTAGCTTACTAGACTCTGAACAACAAAATTTTGAGTTGAAAGAATCCAGTCATCTGAGTATAAATAGATCAGTTCAAATAATTGATGTGTGATTTGGTCATTGTGGTTCTAAAGAAATGTACAAACCTCTGTATGTCTCTTGTATAATAAAATACCATCATGGATTTTATACTCCTGGTTTCTAGTATCAATTCAGCCTCCTATGATAGGTGTTACTAAAAACCTTTGAAGTGCTTGTTTGTACATGCCAGATTTTTTTTAATATGCTAACTGATAAATAATTCTACTCTGCAATCTTTCAAAAGAAAAAAAAATTGCCAAAAAAAGACAATAATGCCATGAAAAATGAAGTAAAAAGCAAAATAATTTTTTTCATATTTATTTTTTATAAAGCACATAGAAATATGGCTCAGGATCTCCACCTAGTGGAATCTTTAAGGGGATAACTTGTTAAACCACTAAAACAAGAAACGGGAATGGGGCCATTAATTCAGATGAGTGATTTTCTTTTTTCTTTTTTTTCTATATAACATGTATTTATTGAAAGTCTGAAATCATAAGCCAATATTGCTCCTTTTTAACTGGGATGGTTCACATTTCCTAGGTTATTATTAAGAGATCTCCACTAAGATCTCTGACTCTTGAGAGCTATCTTTTGTCATTGCAGGCAGGAGACCTGGGTTCTTCCTCCTTTCCTTTGCCAGGTCCATATTAAAGGATTCCACTACTTTTAAAAAATTTCATTCTGGCTTGATAGGGAAAGGAACTATTGTTCAGGAAAGGTCATTTTTATCCTAATTATTGTCATCAAAAGTTTGATGGAGGAACTTGACAATAAATTTCATATTAAAAAAAAATAAAGAACCAAAATTTTAAAAAATCTAAAAA
Organism: Panthera tigris; assembly: GCF_018350195.1. Lineage (NCBI taxonomy): Eukaryota > Metazoa > Chordata > Mammalia > Carnivora > Felidae > Panthera > Panthera tigris. Next base: position 118,935,755 of record NC_056668.1, on the reverse strand, counting down.
AAACTAAAAAAAAAGTTTGATGGAGGAAGTCACTAATAGTATCTAATAAGTGATATAAGTGATCTCAGCAGGTTAAAAAGATATAATAAATCATGGGGCTTTCATTTACTTTGAGGGTGAATACAGACTCTTTCTGTGCAGCCAACGGGAGAAATTTCAACGATACCATGTCATTTTCCAGACAGACAACTTCTGGTCCTTTTTCCCCATGAAAGGTAAAACATATGCAATTCAAGTCACACTAACTGCTGCCCTCAGACTAATTTCTGAAGATGCTTAAGGTGCATAGCCACCTCATGTGGCCAGTCCAGAGATATGGAAAAGCTAAGGATTTCCTTGCTAAATCTTCCATCTTCTTTTTATTATGTTGGTATTTTGTTTTAGGCACCTGAGTCCATCACCAATGATCCCCAAGAGATCACTAAATCAAGAGAAACCCCTGTTTTCTAACTCCTCAGGATCAGACTCTATGAGTCTGTCATCACACTGTCTATATGCTGCCTAGAAAGATGAGGGGCATTAGGGTTCAATAAGCATCTAGTTATAATTATACCATTCAGTAGACTAATTATTTATTTATTACTAGTATATCATATTTGGTAAACAAATGCTTATTAAATTGAATTAAATAGCATTTAATTTACATGATAATTGTTCTTTACTACCAAAAAAAAAAAAAGTGTCAGTTGTTAGTTGGTACTAAAGATTGCTGTCTATAAAAGGTGTAAATCTGTAATCACTGATATAAATCATTGATATAAAGCTGTGCTTCATAGTCACCCTGGGCTCTATTTAGCCAAATCCAATATTACTTTCAAGTTAGATTTGAGTTTTTATTTAGGATGAATGGTGGGATAACTGCACTAATGGCTAAAACTTCATCCTTCCATCCCTTTGCTATCCCTTTTCAGTGCCTTCTCACTCTGCCTGTGGTCTCAGCCATATGACTTGTTGGCCAGTGGGATATTAGCAGACTTGACTCAAAGAGAGGCCTGACAAGGCACTTGCACATTTCTGCTTCCTCTCTCACACCTCTGTCATCACCATGAAAACATGTCCAGGTTGGCCTGCTGCAAGATGAGAGGCAGGTGGCCAAATTACTTTTGTCACTTCAGCCAAATATCAGACATGTGAGTAAGACCACTTGACACAGGAAGAACCAGCCAGCAGAGCAAAGCCTGAATTGGGGACCTGCAAACTCTTGAGCTATTAATACCTTAAGCCAATGAGTTTTGTGGTGGTTTGTTATGCAGCATTACTGAGGCAATAGATAACTGATCGAGGATGCACACTAAGTTTGGGAATGGCTTACGAGCTAACCAGAGGAATTTCTTATTGGAAGACAGTAATCTGCGAGCAAAGAAGAATTATAGTTTGGGACACTGAAAGATGAGTGCCAGAGGGGCAAAAGTGAGAAAGTTCTTCATGGGGAGGATAATTGACATTTTAAGAAAGTTGAAAAGGATATAATATCAGACAAGGCCAGAATCAATATAACCATACTTAGCTAATATGTATGGAAGAAAGGGATTCTGATGGAGGAGGGTGGCTATCACACAAGATTTACCCTCATCACGGATTTAAAAGTAATGTGTTTATTTTAAAAATTGCAAATTGATAATTTCTACAACTGAGTCTTGGGGTTTTTTTTAGCTGTAAATGGGGGGATATACTAGAAGAGCTCCAAAGTTCCTTCCACATGTCCCATAATTTTATTACTTTAGTAAACCTATTCATTGTTTTGCAAAACAATCCTTAAAAAGCATTGTAGTCACCCCACAATTGCTGTATGCAATCAGATAGTAGTATTTATAGCATTAAGACCACTAGGATCCAGTGTGCCTAAGCTGAAGAAAACCTCATGAGAATTATGCTAATAATATGGTTAGGGAGTTTAGAACATGGGTCTCATTTAGGAGGCATGCCTCTTAATTGGATCTCCAGATATTTCTGCAGGGGACAGAATGAAAGAACCAAGGTTTGTCTAGAATAACATGGGCAAACTTCATGCCTGCTATTCATGTAGGGTATCTTCAGGGTATCTTCAGACAGGTCTGGGTAACAAGAGCTTTCAATAGGTGAATGATCTCTCACCTACATGTAATTTCCCATACTGAGTAAATTTATTTACTTCTTCCCCATGATATACACATATGAAATGGCACTGCCCTTAAGATGATTTGGTTACTGGAGTAAAAAGCATGTATATGTGTGTGTGTATGTGTGTGCATGTGTAAAGTGGAAAAACAAATTAATTTCAAGGGCTGCATTAACTGACTATTGTGTTTTGGGAGAAGAAGGATAGTTTCATGGGAAATCTCTCATTAGTCTCAACTAGAAAGCTCCCTGTGGCTGGGGACCCATCTCATTAAAAAAAAAAAAATTAATGTTTGTTTATTTTTTAGGGAGAGAGACAGAGCATGAGTGGGGGAGGGACACAGAGAGAGGGAGACACAGAATCTGAAGCAGGCTCCAGGCTCTGAGCTGTCAGAACAGAACCTCAACATGGGGCTCAAACCCACGAGCTGTGAGATCATGACCTGAGCCAAAGTTGGACACTTAACTGACTGAGCCACCCAGGTGCCCCATCTCATTTTTATACACCTGTAGCATACAAGCCCATTGTAATGAGCACTGTAGACCCTCAGCAAATACGTTCTATTGCTTCTCCTCTTTTGTGGTAAAGAACTTTTAGTGCAGCCTTGCTTTTATAGAGGTGAGAGGGTTTAGAATTTCTTCAACAGTAAGTATGATTCGACTCTTCCTTCATCCTTTACAGTATGAATTTTAAAAAATTCAATGAAGGTTTAGAAATAACAACCTATTTCCTTAATGAAATGGCCTTGCAGATAGATGTCTAGTTTCCCAATTATCTTTATCATTTCATGTGTTTCTATGACACTTCTCCATCTTATAACTAAAGAGGATAAAGGGGAAGTCTAATGATTTAGAATTAACTATACAGACAGTAATTATATGTTTCCAGTCTTTCACTCCCTCAGAATTTTTTAATGATCACAGTATATTCACTTGAAGAGAGCTGTTATGAATTCTAATGTGTGCTCTGTTTGTTGCAAAGTTTGTACCAGGCAATTAAAGATAAATAGATAACAGCGATAGAGATATGCTCCATAACCATCCCATTTGTCCCTCTAACTGGGCTTTTCCATCTTCATTTCTATTCCCTTCTTATTCTTCATACCACTTCCTCTGCATCCAACTTTCACACAACATTCATACACTGCTTTCATACAACATTCACTGGCTGATTATACACACATGAAGGGCTCTTCTCTCAATGATTCTCTTTTAGAAGAGAAAAAACATATAAACATTTCTACCCATAAATAATAGTGATGACTGTGGTAATAAGCAATCAGAATACCACTATGTTTGGATTTTTCCCAAGAATTTCACATATATTAATCATTTAATCTTCACTACAACCTGTGCTGTATTTTATCCTCAAGTTATAGATGTTGAAAAAGGTTGTTCAATTTTTTTTAAGAAAATGAAAGATTGTTCTCTTAGAATCAGATGTACCACATTCCCCTGAGCATGTTTATAGAACACTGTGTAAAAGGTATTAGACCTGGATGGAGTGCATCTCATCTAAACATAGGGGGAACTGGTTTAAGATATGAAAGGGCTTTATGTAAAAAGAACTCCTACTCAGACAAATAAAAAGACACATAGATTCTACATAGTGTAGCTGTATTACATTGAGATGTGCAATGCTATGTACATGATAGGCGCTTTAAAAGTAATTGTTGAATGAATGGCACACCATACCAATGCTCTATGAACGTGTTTTCATTCAGCAAAATGTGGAAGCTAATGAAGAGAAGTCGAATTTCTTAGTAAAGTTTCCAATTCTAACATACTAATGTTATTTTACTTAAAACAAGATTAGATTCGTACCTCTGTGCAAAACTTAATATAAATGTTTACAGGTTATCACTTTGAAAAAATGTTTCAGATTAAATTTGATGAGTTTTAAAAAATAAGGTCTTTTAGTTTGTTATAAAATGTTAAGCCTAGCTTACTGATTAAAGAGTTTAAGTATCCATTCAGTTTCCCCCATTTGCTGTCTGTGTGACTTTGGTCAAATTACTTAACTTTTTTAAACCTTGATCTCCTCATCTGTAGAGAAGGAAGAAACAACATGATAGAGTTATCAGATTAAAGGAGAAAATATATGTAAAATACTTAGCAACGGACAAGTAGTGGATAGTAAATATTGTTACTACTAGCAATTAGAGATGAAACAAGGAGTTGCCAAAGTAATGAAAACAAAATTGTGCTTTATAATCTTAAAAATACAGAAGTGGTATCTTCAGCTCTGATGGCCTGAACTTGCTTTGGACGCTACACAGCATCATGCTTTTTCTACACTCAGAGACCCAAGCGTCTCTTTACTCCCTTGCATGGATTTATATAATCCTTACCCATGTTAACATTAGTGAAAACAAGCCCACGTTGAATTCAGTTGCTGATACCAGCCTAGTCTATTTAATGTTTTATTCTTCAGTCCCAAAGGTATTCTGAAACAAAAGCAAAACCAGTTGAAAACACTAGAAAACGTGAGAACGGTTTCTTTTCCACACTATATAACAAATAGTCTCTTTTGCTATTTTCCAAGAATAGTCTTGTAGCCCCCAAACCTCCAGGAAGCTATGCTAACTTGTAATTCTGTGTTAGCTAAAGAATAAAAAGTACATACAAGCATATAAAAATGTAAAAAAATACAGCAGCAAGTTAGGCCAATAGTGAAATGAAAAGGTAGTACTCCAGGAAAAGGTCAATAAAACACAGCAATCTGTGTTAGATAAATAAGAGCATATGCTCTGGCTGCAATTCAAAACCTTCCCCCCCCCCCCAATATGACATAGAGATGGATGGTGTTTACATGCAGAATACACTCCTTTGAGTGCAGAGATAAGATATGCCAAGAGCTGTGTGGAATCCCTAGGGAGCTAGCTGCAACTGTGGTCCCTTTTTCTCCAATTCAAGAGAAGGTGTATATAAATGCAAGTAAGTATTATAGGGTGGTAGGGTGGAATTCATTCTAACTACATGAAGAATATAAATGTTTATCTCTCATTGATAATGATTATCATTCATAATAAATTGCAACACGTCATGTATCTTGAAGAGGAGGATTCAACCTCATGGATACATGTTATATCTCTAACATGCTATTCTATAAATGTAATGTTATCCCAGTGAAAGCATCTAATTCTAGATTTTGAATCGAGATCAAACAGGTGATTTGTAAGTTAATATTAAAAATAAGCAAGCAAGGGGCGCCTGGGTGGCTCAGTCGGTTAAGGGTCTGACTTCGGCTCAGGTCATGATCTCACAGTTCATGAGTTCGAGCCCCGTGTCGGGCTCTGTGCTGACAGCTCAGAGCCTGGAGCTTGCTTCGGATTCTGTGTCTCCCTCTCTCTCTGCCCCTTCCCTGCTCATGCTCCGTCTCTCTCTGTCTCAAAAATAAAATAAACATTAAAAAAAAAATAAAAAAAAAATAAGCAAGCAAAAATAGTCAGAAAAATTCTGTGAAAAAAAGAAGACAGTAGGTCTATCACATATTAAAACCTATTGTATAGCCATAATAATTAAGACAGTGAGGTAATGATGCTTAAAAGTAAAGACAATAAATAAAATGTATTGTTTAGGAATAGACCCAAATATATTTGTGAGTATGGTATAGGACAAAAATCATATCTCAAATAGATGTGTAGAAGATGCATTGTTGAACAAATGCTATAGGAACAAATGAATAAATATCTTGTGTGTGAGTTTGGAAGGAGGATGGATAAAGTTAGAACCTTATATCACAATATTTGTACCAGAAATTGGAGATAGACTAAATAATTAATCCAAACACAAACCAACAGATATGAAAGCACTTAAAGAAAACAAGGGAAAAAATCTTTTAGTAAAATTTAGACTGGAAAATATCTTTGTAAGAATGACCCTAAACTCCACAAAATCAAATACTGGTACCTAACACCAATTTTATAAAAAAGGATATTCCTGGGAGGAAAATAAACCTTCATCATAAGCAAATGACAAATTGGAAAAAAATATTTGCAACTCACATCAGAATGGACTAATCTCACTGATATGTAAAAAGTTCTACAACTCATAAAGAAAAAGACAAAATAAAATAGACAAAAGATATGAAGGTTATTCACCAAAAGGAAGTATAAATGGCTCTTAAATAAATGTAAAGATGATCAGCTTTACAATAAAAGAAATGAAAATGAAAACTCTAAGTTATTATTTTACACCTATCAAAATAACAAAGATCAGATCAAAAGGTTTGTGGAAGAAAAAAATGCTTCTCCTATAATACTATACTCCTATAATACTCTACTTGGATCCTTGATTGCAAGTACACATTATATTATATTCCAGGTTCGGCTGCCATGATAAAATACCACAGACTGGGGGGCCTAAACAGCAGACATTTATTTCTCATAGTTCTGGAGGCTGGAAAGACTAAGATCAAGGTGCTAGCCAATCCTGTTCCTGGTTGAGAGCCTTCTTCCTGGCTTGCAGATAGTTGCTTCCTCACTGTGTCCTCACAAAGTAAAGAGAGAGCTCTGATCACTCTTCCTTTTCTTGTAAAGACATTAATCCCCATCATGGGGACCTCAAATACAGGACCTCATCTAAATTTATTACTTCCCCAAAGGCCCAACCTCCAAATGCCATCATACTAGGGGTTAGGGCTTCAACATTATCAACTGGGGGGCTGGGGAGGACACAGACATTCAGTCCATAACAATATAACAATGCAAGAAGCAAGGGAATCTTCTAACAGGCCTGAATTACAATGGCTGATAAGAGTAACCATAGGGAACAGGAAGAGGAGTGTTCTCTATACAGAACCAATACTCACTGAATGCCAACCATGTGAAGACAGCATTATTCTTTGTGATATTTATTTTGTTTTTGTGACATTTTGGGTAGGATTCTGATTCAATTACGTGTAGTGCATGGTGTGTACAAAAGAAGGGAAGTAATGGAGAGACTAGACTGAGTGAAGCTTGCCTTTCCAGATTAATAATATCCTTATTAGTCACACACACATCACAGAGGCACACACCCTGAACTTGCAGAGAATAGATGCTGTGGGGAAAGGCTGAGATCGCAAGCTCAAGGATAGCTAAAGATACTAAATCAGAATTTATTCTTTACACTGAACTGTCCCATTTAGGCCTAATTTGTAATTGGAACTTTAGGAAAATCCTTAATCATAGCCAGGAATTGTATTGACATTGGGGTGGAAGCAGTTAATAAGACATTATGATTTCCTTTCTACTCCAGCTGCCAGTCCTTGTACTTTTTGCCATGAAATAGAAACAACTCAGACTTTTTCCTCCTTTTGTCCTTACTTGGAGTCAGCCAGCAAAGGACTTCACTTCTTTTCACTTACCAGGGGAGAGAGAAGTGACTATATCTCATTCCTGAATTGATAGAAAGGAAGAAACAGCTTCCTTTCCAGACTACCCTCCAGGCTGGGCAGCATAAATGGAAGAAGAAGTGTTCAAGGATGGCCAGATGGTCTGCTGAGCCACAGCTGGGCCTCCAACCTAAGCAGATGGGCCCAAGGCAGCCTGGGAGGAACCTGGGATTTTGTGTGTGTGTGTGTGTGTGTGTGTGTGTGTGTGTGTGTGTGTGTGGTGTTGGGGGGTGGGGGATAGCATAATGTTTCCCATGGGTCCCAGAATGGAATGGCACACGCATGACTCACGCTGCTGGCAGCCCTGATGAGATTTTGCTGCCAGGACAAGGAAGGGTATAAGAAATGGAACATGTGGACCAATGCCTGAAGTCCAGACTATGGTGTCTCTGGGAATGTCAGCATGCCCAGATAACATCCAGGAAGCGCCTGCCCCCGAGACCCCGGTGCTCTAAAATCTTCTAGTATTGGACACAATCCCACGGAGACAAATTTAGTTTCGCCACCCAGAATACTAGGGCCTCAAAAGAGAAAACAATTTTAGTTATAGAAAAGAAAATTTTATTTCTGGCACACTAAAGCTTATGGATTAAAAAACAGTCAGTACAATCAAGTATAGATATTTGAGAAGGAAGGTTCTAGTTAAAAGGACCTCAAATTCCAGGTTAAGTGACGTGTAGTTTATTCTATAAGTCTGGAGGCTCTGTGGTTATTTCTGAGCATTTTCTCTGCCTAGTTGTTATCTGAAGTGAAAAGCAGGTCCTGGAAAGAACCGTAGCACTTTAAACCCTACTAGTTAAATACTTCAAAAGGCTTTTTCAACTCAATATGATAGTATTCACCACTATTGTGACATGGTAATTAGCAAGCTGACTGGTTGCTCCAAAGGCCGGTTTGTAGAAAACTGCCAGATCATCAAACTGTGGCTGGAAACAGTGGATCCAACTGTCGTCTCCAAGAGGTCCCACCCAACTGATTCCAATTTCAGAGGCATGGCATCAGCTCTGTATTTCCATTTAAAAATTCCAGAGACTTACGGAAATAGAGTTGATTTTAATGATGTTAAAGGATTATACTTTAAAATTACAATTGTTAGAGATCATGGTGAGTTTGGGTGTCTGTTTTATTCAGTTTTTTTTTTTTTTTATTTTTGAGTGTATATACTGCTTGAATCACTAGTTACATTAGACCAAGAATTTTTTTTTTTTTGAGTATAGATTGTACTGAACCTTCACTGTAATTAATGGTGTGCTGCTAAATGTTTGACAACTGGCTCTTTGGGGGTAAACCCCTGATTTGTGTAAGTGCACAGTGACCAATTTCAGGCTACCCATGGGAGGTCTTGGAAGTAGAGTTGGGAAGAAATGCACAATCATCCCTAGTACATACTTCCACTGTATTTCCACAAAACAGATATACTTGTAAATAACCTCAAGAACATGAATAATATAGCAAAAAATTAGAAAGTGCAAAGTTTTTAGTCTTTACTTTGTTTATAATATAATTTATGTATTTGTATACTTTTATTTATTTTTTCATAATGGTTGTATATGACAACTGGCTCACAAAAATCCTGAAACATTAACTGTTGGCTCTCATTAGCCCAGTATAAGCTACACCAGTGTACCACTGATTGTTACCCTATTCCTGGCATGGTGATTGCCACCTAGTAGGTGTTTTATATATGTTGTGTGAGTGAATTAGTTCATTAGTTAATAAGTATCAGAGCCCAAAAAAGTTTTCCAAATGCAAATGCAATATAAGACCAAAGTTTGGAGGCACGTGGGTGGCTCAGTCGGTTGAGCGACTGACTTTGGCTCAGATCATGATCTTGCAGTTCATGAGTTCGAGCCCCGTGTCGGGCTCTGTGCTGACAGCTCAGAGCCTGGTGCCTGCTTTGGATTCTGTGTCTCCCTCTCTCTGACCCTTCCCCACTCATGCTCTGTCTCTCTCTGTCTCTCAAAAATGAATAAACGTTAAAAAAAAAAAAAAAGACCAAAGTTTGTTTAAAATCACGTAAGGAGTAATCCCTACAAGTAAAGCAAAATGATGTGTAAGGCAAAATTTTGTTTTCTTGGCCTCAATAAATAATAAATCAACTAGTAAACTTCTACCTTTGTTACTACATAGCATTCATATAACTTAACAGTTGGATTTTAAACTTGGTAAGATAGTAACCAATTGTGGCCCCATCATTTAGTCTTTCTGGGAAAAGCACGTTATCTGGGGGCCTTCACTAGTAACAGCAATGTCTTTTATTTCATAAGTTGAATTAAAGGTTTATTAATGTTTGATTTTTTATTATGCTTTCAGAACATCAGATAGGCATAGAGTATTTGTTGGGAGCACAGGTTGAGGCCAGAAGACTTAGGTTCAGATCTCAGTTCCTTATACTTACTGTCCATGTGACATCTGCCATGGTACTTATTCCCTCTGGTCTGCAGTCGCCTTATCAGCAAGTTGAGGACAACAGTACCCGCTTCATGGGATATGTGTGAGGACTGAATACATTAAGATATAAGAAGTGCTTAGAACAAATACAGAAAAGGCAGCCTCTAAGTGTTAACTATCATATTATTATGTGAATCATGTTTCGTATTATGAAGAAGAAAAATAAAAGACAATTTTTAAAAAAACAGAAGTTGAACTACATATTTTTGCAGCATTTTCTAATCAAAAAAATTCTACCCTCATTTGCTCATTCTGAGACTTTCAAATTGATCTAGTACATACGGACAAGCCCACCCCAAGGCTAAATGAAAATCCTCCAGTGTGTTCCCATCCCCTTCTAGGACCTAGTCAGTCTCCGGTCACTTGCCTTCTTGGTTCATTTTCTTCTCAGCTTTCCTGGCTTTACAAAACCCACTGCAGCTCTTCACCAGGACCTTTGTCTCTACCTGGCCTAGAATAGGTGGCCTAGAATTAAATTTCTCATTCTCACTATGATTTGTGTGAAGGACCCCAGGTCTCACTAGCCTGAGAGATTAGCAGCACCTCCTAGAACACAGCCCTACCAGTCTTGATCCTACCTGAAGGGGGACAGGAATCAAATAACATTTAAAGCCTGTATCTGCAAGTATGAATAGACTGGAGATGTAATTTTAGCCCTGGGAAGACCTTAAGGTAACAGGGAAACGAAAAGGAAAAGCATTGGACTAAATTCAGAGTTAATGAGGTCAAATGAAATGATGCTTATACAGTGTCTGGCACTTAAGAGGTATTCAATAATTAATACCTTCCCTGGGACACATGAGAACTGAATAATAAATAACTCACTTCTTTCAAGCCTGAGTAAATCATTTATCACCTCCAGGTAAAATGGGAGGTTAGATTAGTTGATACTTAAAGCAACTCTGCCTCAAAAAGTCATTACATATTTCCCCCCAGGCTAACGTTTGATTACACTTAAAGCCCAGGAATAAGAAACAACAAGCCTTGTTGAGTCAATTCAAAACACATAAAATTGTGATTTATAAATTTTGCCACCAGAGGGCACAATATAAAAGCCAATGGCTGCTGAGTTACAGCTGGTGCAGCATTTTACCGTCTATAATTATTTCATTCTGTTGATTTTGGAATAGAGTTTCAGCTTCGTAGGTGGTGATAGTTGCCCCCTCCTGTTTAACATCCATTTTAATATAATCCACAATCCATTCTTCGCATGTTTAGGGTTTGCCTGAGTCTGAAATCTGCAAATAATTTTACCAAAATGGCTATTCACATCTGCTTACTGAAACAGACCTTTTTTAAACTTCCAATTTTTCTTTCCAATAGGCAAGAGATTGTAACTTTGAAGTGATCTTGAAATCTAAACTTACAATAACACATGGTGGTGCTTTTAAAGACTGCTTAAAATCAAACTTTGACTTTGTGTGGGTGTTAGTGGTTAAAAAGTATGGGTGTAGTTTTACCAATTTGTTGTGTGCTCTAAATCTAGTTTATATGCAAATCCTTGGGACACTGAAGAAATGTGCGTGTCCTTACAATGTTCTAAGAAAATCTATCGCCTTCAAACTTTTAATGTGTGTTCTTTAAATCTAAAACACCACATTCTTTAACTAATTTACTATTCACTTCTGCTTTCTAAAATGTTTTTATTTAAAATACTGTCAGTTTGAAATGGTTTTAATGTATATTACAGCAGACTATGTATTATTCCCATCCTTTGAAGGAAATGGGTATAAAGACAATTATTAAAAGTCCTTTTAGTCTTTGTGCTAGTGGAATTTTCCCTCTCTCTATTCATACCAAATTTTGTTAGGGGCATTTTCCCCCTAGTATGAAATGCTCTTTATAGTGATTTAATGGACTTACACAGTGGAGCTGTAGACTAGTGACAAAGCATGAAATCTGAACAGTAAGGAAGGTGTTGAAAATGAACCCTAAAGCATTATAAAGTCAACTTTTCTAAGGAATATAATTTGTTATATTTTCTCCCCCCACCTTTTGAAAGGGATAGAACAGGCAATATGCCATTTAAAATATATATAATATTTATATATTATATAATTATAATATATAAGAGCTATTTTTCATAACTGTAACATCTACAGACTCATGGATTTTTATAAACTATGTAAACAGAGCAAAAAAGACTAAAATTCAAATTAATAAAACAAAAGGTATCATAAATATTATTAGATATTAAAATAAAAAACTCTGAGGGGCGCCTGGGTGGCTCAGTCGGTTTGGCTCAGGTCATGATCTCATAGTTCATGGGTTGGAGTCCCACATCGGGCTCTGTGCTAAGTGCATGGAACCTGGAGCCTGCTTCAGATTCTGTGTCTCCCTCTCTCTCTGACCCTCCCCACTCACATTCTGTGTGTGTGTCTCTCTCTCAAAAATGAATAAACATTAAAAAAAAAGACAAAAAAATAAATAAAAAATAAAAAACTCTGAGAGAATCTATAAAGTGTGGGGGGGTATTTTTCTAGATCAGAATTCTTTTCAATCGTAAGTAATCTCTGAAAGCAACATTTTATTTCCCTTTCAAAATGAATGAATTTCACACCATGGTAGGAATGCTGCTTCAACTAAGGAAAATCTATCCCACATAAGTTTGTTATTTTAGAAAGATTGCCAACTGTGAACACCTCCCATCATAAGAATTTTATAAAATCACTTAAGGAGTATTAAAATATGTCCTCGATATAAAAATTATCTTTTGGGAAAGCAACTCACCACGTTTAGGAACTTAATATCTATCTGGTGAAAAATTAATTTAGTTTTTTGCAGGTACCGAGGATGCCACTAATGGGCATTTTTGTCATCTTTTCCCTGGCTATCTCTCAGACATGCCAGGCTGGTGTTGGTGCACCCATCACAGAGATCATGCCTGAAGCTCAACTCTACTGGGGCCTTCCTGAAAAACATCTATTTTCACTGAAAACTAGACAATCAGAGTTACTTTGAAGCTCAGCTGCCTCAAACCAACGTACTCCATATGGAAAACTCAAGACAGGAAAGAATGTAGTTAACCCAGATTTCAAGTATCCAACTGAACTGCTTCCTTCTTCTCCCCGGCTCCAATAAAAGAAAATCTGAAGCAAAGTTAGAGTCAGAATTTTTTTTAAAATAAAGCATCTTCTAGAAAAAAAACTCAAAAACACCATCCCTTAAAAATGCTTAATTTTCTGATGAACTTTAATGAAATCAGGATTTGTTCTGAGAAACTAATTATCTACCTAGTGAACTTTAACCAAACTTTTTTTAAAAAAAAACACAACTTAAAAATGATTTTCTAACCATTTTATTTTTCTGTATGAAATGCCCCTACCATGAGAAATATCTTTGAATTGACCTCCCTGAGTACTACTTCTCAAACTCCCTGTGATGAAGGAACAGTAATTAACTAATTTTTACTACTGTTATTTCCAAACTATTGTCACTGATACTTTTATAAAATATAATAAAAATGAAATGCTGGATAAATGGTATTTTTACATTATGTAAAATACAAGCCCAGATATTTTATAATTAAATTAAGCAGATACAAAAGGATTCTCTTAAAGCACTGAGGACATGGCTAAATGCTTATTCCGAGTTTTTGTACATATTCCTCCCTATCTTGTAGTGCTTAATGTATAGAGCATCTCAGGTCTATAGACAGCACTTCCAATAGGATTATTTTAATGGCCTTTCCTCTTATAGCGAAGTTGTAAAACACTTGATGTGTCCTAATTACATTGTCTGAAGAGTACTAACACTATTTAAACCATGTTTCAAAGTATCATCTAAATAGATATGAACAACTCAAGGTTTATGTAAAGTCCCTTTCATCTTGTGAAACTTTAAAACAAAGATCTCATAACTGTCACTGAATACTGAAATTCTTGAATATGGGAGAAATGGAATAAGAAAAGACTTTTGGAACTATATATTAATGTCTAAGTATGTCCCTTGTAAACTTATCCATTTGGGAGGCAGAAAGGAAGAGAAAAAGGAGGCTTAGAAATGTACATAAGAAAATATCTTTAAAAATAGCTATATTTTCCTAATCGGATATATGGAAAGTTAGTTAAGTTTAGAAGGCAAAAGAGAAAAATCTTTGGGGGGACTTCTGTACTTTTTTTTTGTCCAACAGGAAAACCAATTTCCTTACAAAAAGTTATTCTTTGGAAGTAGCCAGGCTGAACTGCACATCAATCGAAGTAATAGATCAGTTGAGTCTAAGAAAAGATTAGAGACACAACTCCCAAAAAGTATAATTTGGGCTGCAATTGAGTGAGTTAATGCTGGTTGACTTGCAGGCTCTGTGTGTGAAATTTCCTCTAGAGATTACCTAAATACAGTTTTCCAAACTTCTGTGAACATAGCACTATTACCAGTGTAGTGCTCTTACAGTGACATCAAGCTATGCTTCCAGTGTCCCTAAACAATTTCACTGGATTTATATTCATTTCTAGTACATCTGGCTCAGGGATGTGTTTGGGGGAAATCTCATATCACAGCTGACTTGATGTGCAACTGAAATAATAGATGTAGAAAAACAGTTCATTAAAAATTGAAAGTGGTACGTTTATGTGTGTGTGTTGGTATGTTTAGGTGTATATATACAGTATAGGTAACATACCGTTATTATTTATCTCATTTATCATAAGTCTCAAACATCACTTGTTGTATTGAGTGATTAAAATGACTATAGGTTTCAAAGGATGATTATGAAAAGCATTTGCAGAGATCTAGGAAGTAGAAAAAATAGACACCATGCCCAGTTTTGACAAATACTAATGAACAGTACATGAGAAAGTAATTTAACTTCTTCAACACTCAGTTTTCTTATCCATTAAATAGGATAATTTCTGTGGTTACCTACCTTATATGCTTAATGAAATACAAATGAAAAAACTTTGTGCTGAGGAGGAAGAACTGTGAAAATAGTATATTTTGCCTATATTTCTAACACTAGAGTATCCTTCTTATATAAACAGGCCATTCTGAAATTCTTTCCTAAAGCATGGGACATCCACAGTAACCACTTTCATTCTTCAAAATGAGTCTCCATTTACTTTCCACTCTTAGAGGATCATGTTTACCTTTTCCTACATTCTTAATTTCTCTCTGTTGGGATAAGATTGTAATTGTATTTAGCCCTGTGAAGCACAGTGGGTAACTTATCAAGTAATCAGGGTATTGATTTCTGTAGAGGCCTTAAATTTGTAATCTAGAATAAATACCCTTTTTGTTACAAATTAAAAGCAACACTTTGATAATCATGTAAGCAATTTATCTACATATGCTAGAAGCCATTATTATCATGGCAATGGAGAAAACGATCGAGAAATGTGATTATTGAATCACGGTCAACTAATTTGACAATACATTATGATCTTTTCAAGAAAAGCTCTTATTCAATCATGACTTTGTCAATAGGATAGTTTGGACACTTAAAGAGAACAGGCAAGGCCTTCAAGAGGGCTAATATCTATTCTGTAAAATAGAAAAAATAAAGTTTAACTTGGGCAACTAAGAAAGTTTTGGTCTCACAACACCTATGCTAAGGGATTAAGAAGGAGGCCACCATACAGGTAAGGCTAACCAGAGGAAGTTTCCCTCTAGCCATAAGAGTCAGCTCGTCGTGCTATTCTTCAGACCCCTGATACAGTTATAGAGATGAAGTGTAGTAGAGCCATTGCCAAACTGGTCAACCAAGGTACTACCACTGATATAGGCCCGGTGGACTTTGGGAATTCAGGAGAATTCTAGGTTTAAGGAAGAACTGAAAATCTCTAGTTTTCATCCAGTATTAGACCACTGGGGATATAGGAAATACCTGGTACATTCTATTTGCCATCAAAGAAAGAGGTTTTGTTAAAGATTTATCATGTAGGTATTCTTCTCTTTTTTTTTTTTTAAATAACTGATTTTATTTTTTGAGTAGATTCAATTCACATAAAGATTAAGTGGAAAGTTCTCAAAATCTCAAAATATGTACCCATATAATTCTTCAGTCCCACCCCCCAGTCTCCAATTGTTAGCCAATATTGATACATCATTATTAATTAAAGCCCATAGTTTACATTAGGATTCACTCTTTGTCTTTGTGGACATTCTTTCTTAAGAACCCTAAGCTTCTACTATAAATTAACAAAATATTCAGTAAGAGTTGATGCTATAAATAAGAATACTTATGAAAATGTTTTGCTAAACTCTTTAGCATTCTAAAGAAAAATAAGAAATTGTTTTAATAAAGAAAATGTGGTAAATTTTATTATACATATAAATATATTATTATGATAAAAATTTTAATGAGGAGTTGGGCTAATGAATGAGCTTAATGCAATATAAAGCACATGGTAGTGAATTGCACAAAGTAAAAATCAATAAATGCAAGCAATTGTCATCACTATAGTCAATACTTCTTATAATTGTAGAACTTTTTTTAAAGAGGGGACCAAGTGATATGAGGAAAAGATTGTGTAATCTACTTCACAAAGTACTGGAACAGAGGTTCCAAAAAAAAAAAAAAATCCAGTCAAAATCAGGTCAAATTCATATAGATGTTAAAATCACACTTACAAATTGGTGAAAGGAAATGCAACCACAGGAAAAATAGTCAAGAATCATATGAATATAAAGATTGTAGGTACCTATCATCCAGTAGCAATGACCTTCAAGATTACACTTGCTCATTGAAGCTCAAACCATGATGTCATCATTCATATTCATGATTCTGTTGATAATGTAGCTTGCCTATTGGAAACCTTTATAGCTACCTCTCATGCAGTGGGAATTAGTAAGTAAGGGAGAAATAGAGCAATAAAGCATCTCAGAACTGTAGTTAAGATTGACTTCTATTCCTTTTATTGGGGCCATTTCATTTTAATGACATCAGAGTGTAATTGCTAAATCAGGTTGAGCACCTCCCACACTGGTAGTGCTAAAATCCTTAGACCAGAACATTGGGAATTTCTCACTGTGATGGCTCTGTGTGCCTGACTAACAGTATTCTACTAATTATCTTCTACATAATACACATACAATATTTGACCCAGACATGTGCACAGGCACAGATTACCATATAAATCTGGTGGATATAAATTGTAAAATTAATTGATGTGGTTTAGTTTCAAAGATGCTTGAATAATATGGATTAAATGCAATTTAAAGTTATCTTGATTCTTGTAAGTAAGTCTGTCCTTACTAAATCCTAAGTAAAGTATTAAATCTCTCTACCAGTTTGGGAGTGTAGCATAGCAAGTTCACCTAGGGGTTTTGTTAATATGCAGATTAGGATTCAAGAGGTCTGGGGTGAGACCTAAGACTACATTTCTAACAATTTCTACATTTCTTCAGGTGTTACTGATGCTCCTGCATGTCCAAGGATGCAATTTAAGTTGCAACGCTGAGTATAGCACACAAGCTCTGGAGTGTGTCACACCCTGGAAGTTACTTAAGCAATCTGAGCTTCAGACTTCTCACTTAAATGAAGGGAACAATAGAAGTATCTATTTCTATTCTTTGTTGTGAAGATTACATGATATAATAAATGCAGGATGGTAAGTTCAAGGCCAGGAACATAGAAAATAGATTTTAAAATGCTAGCTCTTGTTGTAACTTTTGTTGTTTCTATTAACCCCTTGTCAGTGAAAAGATATATATTTCTTAAATCTTTTCATAATTCATTGATTCACTTGGCAACACATTAACTCTTATTGACTCTTACTAAAAAGGTGAGGGCATGATAACTAAGAGGTTATATCTACTAGGGAACATAAGACAAGGATGGAAGGCAATAGCACATGAAGTCCAAACTATACTAGATTTGATAGTCAAATGCACAGTGAGCTTATGGTTAAAGCAAAAAAAAATTGATAGCCACTTAGACTGGCCTTTATTTCTCTAATCTGTTCAATATCCATGGTTTGTCAGTTCCATCTTCCAATCTTCTCTCAGATCCAACCAAACAGTCTCTGGTTTTAAACTAATAGCTCCTCCTAACTGCTCTGTTGCATCTTGCCTTGACCCCCTCTCATCCATTTTTATATTCTAGTAAGAGTGACCTTTTAAAAGAATATCTCCCCCATTTAGCACTCCACAGCCTATAGAACGATGTCCAAATTCCTGAATAAAGGTTTCAAGTACCTGGGCTGACTTCCCCCTCCACCATCTTTATCTCCTACTATTATCTGTCCATGCTCTGGCCTCCCTAGACAAGAGGCACATTCTATCCTCTCTGCCTGAAATCTGGTTTCTACCAGATTTTTGCCTAGCTACCTCCTTTGAAATCAATATAAGATCTCAGGTTAGCAATCATTTCTTCAGAAGCCTCTTCTGATGCCCTCAGTGTGCTCCCACAGCCTCTTCCACCTACCTCGTCATAGTTCTTATCACACCAGACTCAACCCTCAAGCAGATGCTCCACATCTATTATGATCTCTTTGTACCATTTACTTCTTGTTCATACTCACTGAAGTTGTGCTTTTCTGTGTGTTTGTGTGACTCCTTCATGAATGCTTGCCTCCCTCATAGACTATAAGCTCTAGGCTAGCTGGAACTGGGCCATTTTTTTACTCATCAAGACTGCTAGAGGCACCTGGGTGGCTCAGTCGGTTAAGCGGCCAACTTCGGCTCAGGTCATGATCTCTCGGTCCGTGAGTTCGAGCCCCGCGTCGGGCTCTGTGCTGACAGCTCAGAGCCTGGAGCCTGTTTCAGATTCTGTGTCTCCCTCTCTCTGACCCTCCCCTGTTCATGCTCTGTCTCTCACTGTCTCAAAAATAAAACGTTAAAAAAAAATTTAAAAAAAAGACTGCTAAATTGCAACACTCAGAAAATAAAATGTTGAAAATGAAACTACTTATAATATAATACAACATTCTTAGGACTAAATTGAATAAAAGTTGTGCCTGATTCTTAGAGTGAAGACTTTCAATCTTTATTGAAAGACTTAAAAGAAAACAAAAAAAGAGGTATCAGATTTAAGAACAAAAAAACAGTATCATATATATGTTAGTTTTCCCTAAACTCATCTCTGGATTTGATGTAGTTCTAATCAAAATACAAACACAGTGAGTCAAAAACTTAGATAAGATGGTTCTAAATTTTTTACAATAAAAGAAAAAGATCCAAATAGTTATGATACTTATAAAGAATAATGTAGGGGAGGTGGTAATATTTATCCTATTAGATATCAAGAGTTAATTGCTAAAAGGTATTAATAATTAAAATAGTGTGGTATTGTCACAGCACTAGAGAAACTGATCATGAAGAAATCTGACAATGGTAAGCATTAATGAGGATGTGGTGTGATGGAAACACACCTACTGGTGGGGATACCACTTGGAAAAACAATTTGATATTGCACATCCCACTCCAGGTTCATTGCTTAAAGAATCTTTTACATGGGCCCCAGGGTTCTTGGACAAGCAATTCTGTTCATAGGAGAATAGGTACAGTGTGGAAAATTCACGTATTTGCATATGATCAATAAAAGTGAATGAATTATTGCTGAAAACCATAACATTGGTGAATTTTAGAAAAAACATGAGTGCACAAAGAATCAAAGTTAGAAAAACCATGACAACAGAGAGTATGATACTATTTTTTATAAAAAATATATAACATGGGAAAACTATAAATAAAATTCAGGATAAGATTTACCCCTGGGGATGGGATAGAGTGGAGAATATGAAAGAACATACAGGTAAGTTCAACAGTTTGGGTAATGTGGTTTATAGCTTGGTGAAGAATTCATGGGGCTTCCATTTTTAAGAAACTCTTCAAGACCCTGGAAGGGTGCAATAAAATCCATGTGGCATACTTCCTTAACCTTATTTCTTCTTAAACTGTTCAAGCAAAGTGAATAAGCTGCCAAGACCAAGCTTTTGCCATCTCCAAAGCTATCTCCGTTCCCAAAGCACCATCGTCAGCCAGATGAATGTAGATGCAAACCTGACTTGACACTGACAGCCTTTGACAAGGGAAGTGCTATGGAAGAAAACCCCTCAGCAGAGATGCTGTTGCATTTATAGCTGATATGGCCACACTTCCACCTCCACATTCTCTGCATCACTGGTGGTAAAAAGAGCAACTGAAGTTCTCAAATTAAATAAAACTTCTCCATAATTGCCGGCTTTAGCTGATCAAGGGCCAATTTTCCAGGAATCTCCTCTGCTTTAATAACATAAAATCTTAGTGAGCCATGCTCTCTACCTTATCTTTTGTGAGATTTATTTATTTTTTTAAATTTTTTAACGTTTATTTATTTTTGAGACAGAGAGAGACAGAGCATGAACGGGGGAAGGTCAGAGAGAGGGAGACACAGAATCTGAAACAGGCTCCAGGCTCTGAGCTGTCAGCACAGAGCCCGACGCGGGGCTCAAACTCACGGACCAAGAGATCATGACCTGAGCCGAAGTCGGCCGCTTAACCGACTGAGCCACCCAGGCGCCCCTCTTTTGTGAATTTATATACATATCTTTCCATAAAAAAATTATATCCAAACATAGAGTATTTTAAGATACTTCTTAGTAAGTCATTTAAGTCATCAGGCTAGGAATTCACTCTTACTGGTTCTGGAATATCAGGAAGTCTAATTAATAGAGGAAGCCAATGAGTTAGGCCCTCTATAGTTGACTTGATTTTCCATCATGTTTTCCTTTTGTAGCCACAGGTTTTATTCCAGGTTCTGAATCCCATTTGCTAGTATAATATCTTGCTTTGAAATCTCTGAAGATATTTTATAATTA
This sequence comes from Panthera tigris, assembly GCF_018350195.1. NCBI lineage: Eukaryota > Metazoa > Chordata > Mammalia > Carnivora > Felidae > Panthera > Panthera tigris. Next base: position 118,915,094 of record NC_056668.1, on the reverse strand, counting down.
CTTCCTGTGGCACTTTATTTGCAAATATGACCACAATAATTCTTCCCATCCCTATATGCATACACCTTTGTGATGTGACTTCATCAGACCTTCCATCAAGAGCTGAAGCCTATTTCCACATGTCTTGAATCTTGCCTGCTCTTGTGATAATCTGACCAATACAACATGGTGAAAGTGATATTGTGTGACTTCTGGGTCTGGGCCTTAAGAAGTCTTGCATTCCTGCTCCTATCATCTTGAAATGCTTCCCTGAAACCATCATGGGAAAAAGCCAGGGCTAGCCTACTGTGAGATGAGAGGGTACATAGAACAGAGGTGAGTCCCCAGACCAACCAGCCGATAGTCAGAATCAGCCACCAGACATTTGAATGAACCCATCTTAGACCAGCCAATTCTAGTCAAGCCCTAGATGACTGTGATCACATGAAAGACCCCAGATGAGAACCACAGACCTGCCCAGCTGAGTCCAACCTAAATGGTTGAGCCACAAAATTATGAATAAAATGGTTGTATTGAGCCACTAAGTTTGAGGAGTGGTTTGTTACAAAGCAATAGGTAACAGATATACTTCCCTTATTTTTTTTATCTTTTATCCAAATGAGGTGTGGTGGTAGTGGTGGTGGGTGGTGGTGGTGTGTGTATAAAAGCTGAGCTCTTCGATCAGAGTTTGGACACATTAAGGAAAATGTTTGAATCTGTGCTTGAGGGTACTGAAGAATGACTGTAAACTGGGTAATTCCAAGACTTGAATATTTCATTTAAAAGGAATCCTATAGGCAGAATCTTTTAGTATGGATTGCTTAATAATGAGACTTCTCAGATATATTCTTTTTCAGAAAGAATATATTTCCACTATTCTTATACATTTTTCTTTCGTCAGTAGCCATTTCTTATTTCACATCAACAATCTAACATGTTGGGTTTTTTTTTTCCTTCTACATGGCATTCAACATTTCTCTTCCTAATTTGGAGTTAGGTTTTATTTTCTTTCCTCTTTGATTCTTTCACAGTTTATTTTTCTCTGTCCTGTTCTGTCATTCTTATCCCTGACATCTTCTAAGGGTGTAATAGAAGAACTGGATTGGTGACTAACACAAAGATCCATATGGCTCTGACAACTCCTTTACCTCCAAGCTACTTTTCTGATGTTCTCCACAGTCCCTCTGTCCTACCTTTTGTTTCTTTTCGTCAAAAACTTCACTCTCCTCTCTGCTGCCAGAAATACAGCCTATGCATGCTGTGATATGGATATGAGAAACCACACTGCTAAGCAGCTCAGGCTATACTTGACAGATTAGAGATTATTTTTTCCTATTTGGCTGTGTCAGGGCAGCAGTATATTTATTTTTCTCTTTGACACCAGTGACAGCAATTACTGTGCCAGCTCCGAATCCAGAGAATAAATGAATGCACAGAGGAGGCATGGGGCCTTCCAGTCTGACTCAACACAGCCTCCCTGAGCTCTGCTGTTTTGCAGCCTACTGCAAATGGAGTCTCAGAGAGCAGCAGCCCAGACACTGTCTCATGGGATGGTGAGAAAAACATGTTTGGGAGGCAGGAGAAGAGACAGAGAAGAAGGAAGAGAGAGGTGGAGTACAGAAGAGAGAAGAGAGGAGAAACATAGGACTTTGTGGTTGATAAGCATTAACCAGGGGGATACTGGCAGATACACTCTTGGCACTTTTGCCTCCCTGCTACTGCCTGCCAAACTGAGTTGTTCTTATTAAAATACACAAAGAGAAACAATAAAAGAATCAGAGTTTCCCAGAAATGGAAGTAAGCAGTATAATCAAGCAGAGTTTTCTACTTGTTCGCTCTTTTATTTTCTTTTTAACATAATTGATACATGCAAGAGAATATATTGAAAATATATGCAAGTTATATTGAATACCTGCAAACACACTCCACTCCAAGAGCCAGAATATTACCAATAACCTCTCTCTTCTATGTGTTTCTTTCTTTTATTTATTTATTTATTTATTTATTTATTTATTTATTTATTTATTTATTTATTTTTGGGACAGAGAGAGACAGAGCATGAACGGGGGAGGGTCAGAGAGAGAGGGAGACACAGAATCGGAAACAGGCTCCAGGCTCTGAGCCATCAGCCCAGAGCCTGACGCGGGGCTCGAACTCACGGACCGCGAGATCGTGACCTGGCTGAAGTCGGACGCTTAACCGACTGCGCCACCCAGGCGCCCCTGTTTCTTTCTATCTCATTCTTTTCCCTCTCCCCCAGAAATTACCACTTCCCTGAATTATGTCTTTTAATTCCCCCTCCTTACTACACATATGCATATATGCCTTCTCACACAGAATCATGCATGCTTAAACAATACTGATTAATCTTGGTCATTTATAAATGTTGTCATGCTACATAAAGTCTTGGGACTTGATTTATTGATCTTACATGAAGTTTCTGAGTTCATCCACACTGTCATAAGCAAGTTGATTTCATCCTTTTTTTTAAAATTTCTTAACGTTTATTCATTTTAGAGAGACAGAGAGAGATAGACCGTGAGTGGGAGAGGGGCAGAGAGACAGAGGGAGACACAGAATCCAAAGCATGCTCCAGCTGTCAGCAAAGAAACTGAGTAGGCCTCGAACTCACAAACTGTGAGATAATGACCTGAGCCAAGTCAGGTGCTTAACCTACTGAGCCAACCAGGCACCCCTATTTCATAGTTTTTTACAGCTGGGTAATATCATGTTATACAAATTTACTTGCCTACTCTCCTTTTTTTTTTTAATGTTTTTTTATTTATTTTTGAGAGGGAGCACAAGCAGGGGAGGGGCAGAGAGAGGGAGACAGAGGATCTGAAGCAGGCTCTGCGCTGACAGCAGAGAGCCTAATGTGGCGCTCGAACTCACAAACCATGAGATCATGACCTGAGCCAAAAAAAGACACTCAATCGACTGAATCACCCAGGAACCTACCCATTCTTCTTTTAATGAAAAGTAAGTTGTTCCCAAGTTTTTGCTAATGTGAACAATGCTGCTACAAATATTTTTATACATGTCTCCTAGTATACATGTGCAAGTGGGTCCCTAAGGAAAATACTAAGAAACAGAGTTATAAGGCATACCAACATGTACAAAGTATATAAGAATATAATAATAAATTTCAAAATTATATACTCATAGATATATACATTGGAGTAAACTTATAAAAATTAAAAATAACAGGTAATCCTGAAGAAGAGTATCTTTTTTGCCTTATCCTGTTAAGATACAAAGACTTATAATGAAGCTGTAGCAATTAAGAAAGTGATATATTGGGGCAGAGATGGATTATAGACCAGTAAAATAGAATTAAGGGTGTAGAAACAGAAACCCCAGTACATAGTACAGAAAACATAGTAGATCCTGGGGAACAGTAGAACTAGACAATAAGTGATGTGAGAATAATTGGTTATGCATCTGAGGGAGAAAAATTGGTTGTCTATTTTGTAGCATATACAAAAAATCAGTTCTAGAAAATGAACTTACAGTAAAAGGCAAAACTTAAAACACTTTATAAGAAAATAGGTTTCTGATTCTGGAGTAGGAAAGATTTATTAAACAAAACACAAAAACACAAAATGCTAACCATAAAAGAAAAAAATAATAAATTTGACTATATTAAATTTAAGAACTTCTTTTTTTAATGTTTATTTTAGAGAAAGAGAGAACAAACAAGTGGGGAAGCGGGGGCGGGGGGTGGTGGAGAGAGAGAGAGAGAATCTTAAGCTAAGCATGGAGCCTGATGCAGGTCTTGATCCCATGACCCTGGAATCATGACCTGAGCTGAAATCAAGAGTCAGATGCTCAACCAACTGAGCCACCCAGGTGCCCACAGAACTGCTGTTCAATAAAAGACATCATGAACAGGGGCACCTGGGTGGCTCAGTCGGTTAAGTGTCCAACTTCAGCTCAGGTCATGATGTCACAGTTTGTGGATTCAAACCCCTACACCGGGCTCTGTGCTGACAGCTCAGAGCCTGAAGCCTGCTTCAGATTCTGTGTCTCCACCCCCACTCTGCTCCACTCCCACTCATACTCTGTCTCTCAAAAATAAACATTAAAAAAAAAAGACATCATGAGCAAAGTAAAAGCACAAGACAACAAAAACTAGGAGAAGATATATGCAACATATATTGCTGAATATGGATTAACATATAAAGAAACAGGGCAAATCAATGAAATATTAAACATATAAAGAAATGTGGTAACTTAATGAAAATATGACAAAACAACTCAGCAGGAAAATGTAGAAAAAACTTGAATAGGTATCATATGAAACTATAATCAACTTCACTAAGAATCAGGGAGGTATAAATACAATATAATTTTACTACTATTAGATTGCCAAAAATTAACAGGAAAAAATGTACAACCACTTTGGAAAATGATCTAAATTATTTTGTAAAAATGAATGTTCATTTGTAGACTCTATCATCTGGCACTTGCATATATATATATATATATATATATATATATATATGATGGCCACCAAGTCTAGGAACACACACAAATACATAATAACTGGTTTACTGTTATTATAATGATAAAATAAGAGCATGCATATTTCTAGATTTTATGACCACCCTGAATGCAGCCTAGAGGCTTCTTCAGCTCTGATTAAATATGGATATATATAAAATCCTTCCTGTCCCAACTATCTCTGCTCAGGCTCTTGAAAAACATACTAGTTCTTTGTATTTGTAGATTGCAGTTCCCTAGGAAATCTGAGTAAACAGTGAAATCTATGTGGACTCTCTTGCATGAAAAATTTGTGGAGAGTTTAAAGGGGTTCATTGCCTCCCTAAAGTCCTTCTATACCATTTCAGGATCTGTGTTTTCGGATTAAGAACTCTCTTCTGAGTCATTCTCTTTCCAGGGCTAGAGTTCAAGGAACTGAGGTATGGCTTGGCCTCCATCTAGGAACTATACTCCTTCAGGTTTTGATTTGAGACTAGTAAATGTGTTCCATCTTCCAGATTTAGGAGTCAGCATTTTGAGAATACTCACTCATCATAATTTATCCTAGTCAAGAAAAGAGTAGCAGTGGGGGGCCTGGGTGGCTCAGTCGGTTAAGCATCTGACTCTTGATTTCAGATCAAGTCATGTCACAGTCATGAGATCAAGCCTGGTTTTGAGCTCTATGCTGAATGTAGAGCCTGCTTGGGATTCTCTCTCTCCTTCTCTCTCTGCCCCTACCCCCATTCCCAAAATAAATAAACATAAACAAAAAAAAAAAAAAAAAAGAAAAAGAAAAGAAAAGAGCAGCAATTCCAGAACCAGTGCTAAGGGCACTTAGGCCTAAAGATCCCCAGGTCAGCAGGCATGATGACACCAGAAGGTGGAGCAAGACCTTCCACAAGGCCCCTTCACCCATATGCCTGATGGACAGGTGGACAGAGTGTCAGGCACAGCTTCTGTGGTGTGCATATAAGAAGTCCAACAGGAAAACCAATACTTCAGAGGAATGTTGATAAGAATAATAGACACATCCTCACATTTATGAATTCAGGTTTTCTAGAGTGAGTTACCCAGAGTCCAGGAATTCTAACCAAGTTAAATGAATAATATCATCCCTTCAACCACTTGCATTAGGAAAACACAGGTATCATTTCTACTTTGCAATTATATTTATAGCTTATTCTTAAATATTTAGATTTTTCATAATTGTTAACTATTGTGATAAATGTAAGAATGTGAAATTATTGAGGGCCTGGTTTGTCTGACAGATATAGTTATTAATTGCAAAACACTAGAGAAATATAAAGTATCATGTTAGGAAAAAGAGCAGGATAAGGAGATTCTAAGAGTGTTTTGAAGTCAGACTGACTCTGCCATTTACTACCATTTACTTATCGGGCAATCTTGTGCAAATCTCAACTTCAGTATCCTTCTATGTAAAATAAGAATAATAACAGTACCTATCTCACAGGAGCACTGTGGGAATAAAATGAGACAGGGTCTATAGAAAGCAAAGGCACATGGGATGAGATTTTAAAAAGTAAGCTATTTTTAAAATTAACACCCCATTCTTCACATTTAGATCCATGTCCCTTTCTCCCAATATTTTTGAAATTATGGAATTTGTTTTAATTCCTCACTAACAGAAAAACTAAAAGAGTATTACTTTTATTATTCTTAAGGAAGCACTTCATGGAAACCAAAGAATTCTAAGGACAAAATGTATGTGCTGACAGAAAGCATTAGGTAGGTTGTCCTTGTGATGATACATATGTATCATACATAAGGGTAGAGACATAGGGCCAAAGACAAAGGAATAGTCTCTAAAGATGAAGGAGATGAACAGAGAAAGATTCCAAATACATGGGGTTTATTCAAAAACAGAGGTGTATTTAAGATTTTTCTTATATGATAAGATGAGGAAAGGACTATAAAAGGTGGTTCAATTCTTTAAGAACATTAAAAAAATTAAAATTAATTTTTTAAGTTTCTCTGATTTTACTGCAGAATAGATTTATTAAACTTTCTCATAAATATAAAAGATGGTTTACATCTAATTTCTGAAACATGAATTAATAAAACTTAATTAAGAATTCTTCTCACTCACATGGATTCAGTGATATCAATTCCTATAAAGCATCTGAGTCCATCTAAAACCAACCTGTAGTTTGATTAGATCCAGTCATTATCTACATAAGACCATGGTCCACCAGCTCAGTTTTCATTCATGGCCCATAATCACTCTTCATAGAATTTACATTCTCATAAATTTCTGATCCCAGACTTCATTGTCCTGTGGCAGCTGACTCTCTAGCATTTCAGCTCCCACCCTCTCTTGCACAGCTCTAAGAAATCTGCCTTCCAACTTTGAATCTTATGTAATACTCCCTACACCCACCAGGACTAATGTACTTGATGGCATGGAGAAACCAGGTACCTCATCCCTCACCATTAAATGACTCCCCAGAATCTATCTCTTCTATGAAATTATTCTCAGAGTCCAATCTATGACTGTCCTAAATCTCTCTTTCTGCCCATTTCATGCAAGTCTGTGTATATGCATAAACCTAGGCATTCTTCCTTCCTCTTAAAAATGTGAATTCCTTTTGAATGGGATTCCCAACTAAAAATCTTTCATATCTGTGAGAACTACTGTGGGACTAATGAAGAAACAGGTGGCATGTTAGTGAATATTGACTAGTTCATTTAATTTTATTTTTAGTTTAATATTTTAAATTTTATTTTTGAGTAATGATAATAAATAGAAGTAAAGCACATTTTTGGCATTAAGAATTTTACTCTGGAACCAAACTATTTCCTTATTAATGCCAGCTCTATTTCTTACACTGTGTGCTCTCTAAACCTCAGCTGTTTCAAATGTTAAATGAGGGCAATAATAGTATCCACTTAATAGGATTATTTTAAGGATTAAATTAAATAATCCATGTAAAGTACTTTTAAAAAGGGCATACTACATATCAAGTACTTGATGAATGTTGTGTTGTTCTTATTACTTTAGATTATCAGGAAAGTATAACCAGTCATTTTCTAAGGTTTGAGTGTACATTTGAATCACTCATATAATGAGAGTCACTAAATTATATAAGTGTCAGTTAAGTCTTAATTCAAGTTTGTACCTTCCCTTCAGAAGTTTTGAAATTGTATCTGGTGATCAACAGCATAAAAATAAATTGTTTCTTATCATGCAGCACCCAAAACAATTGGACTTGCCAATACTCTCTTTATTTCTGCCCTTAGGACAAGTGTGAAGTCATCTATCACCTCCTAGAGGTTTAATCCATTAGATACTCCAATTGCTGTCCCATCTGACTTCCTATTATTAGACACTGTCTACCCTCCCTTTCCCTATTCCTTTGACTTCCAGACACATGTCCTGCTTGTTTTCTTCCTATATCTTCCCAATACTTCTTAGTCCTTTGTGGTTTTCTCTTCCCTTTCTTCAGATAATTTTTTGCCCAGGTAACCTTCTTTCTCTCTCCTAACACTTGCTTTGGATTACCCCATTATCTCTCAAGATTTCAACGTATTGATGACTCCATGTCCATCTGTACTGCCACTGTCTGAGGCCAGGCCCTCATCGCTTCCAATTTAGCTTATGAAAATTGCCTCTTAAATGGCCTCCTGAATGCCATCTTTTCCCTGCTTTAAGATTTCTCCTTCACATAACCACCAGAATGACCTTCCTGAAATGTAATCTGACTTTGTCCTCCTCAAGCTAAAGCTCCTTTCCCTTGCTGGATAAGACCTTAAGAAGGAACCCTAATTGGGGGCACCTGGGTAGCTCAGTTGGTTAAACATCCAACTTCGGCTCAGGGCATGATCTCACAGTTCGTGAGTTCAAGCCCTGCATTGGGCTCTGTGCTGACAGTTCAGAGCCTGGAGCCTACTTCCGATTCTGTGTCTCCCTCTCTCTCTGCCTTTCCCCATTTGTACTTTGACTCTCTCTCTCTCTCAAAATAAGTAAATATAAAAAAAAAAAATTAAGAAGGAACCCTAATTGTTGTTCAGATTATGCCTCGTTCAAACAAAAGCCATGGTTCTAAAAGTTTCCCCGGGGCTGTATTTTTTTATTCAAATCACTTTCCAGCACAAATCATTGATTGCAGCCTTAAAATCAGAAGAGGTTATCAATTCCAATAAATGAATTTTACCAGATCTCCTAAACTGAAATTTTTTAGAAAAGTCAATTATATATATACACACACACAGTACATTGTTTTTCTTTTTGAAAAAGAGATTATAGAGTTTTCATGATGGTGAAAGCATATAATATAAATACATACACTTAAATATACTTAAAATCAGTTAGACAAAGAAAATGGGGTAATAATGAAAACTGACTACTCCATAATTTAACAACATTTTCCATAAGTATAGATTTAGATCTATTATACATTGTAGATCCTATTATAGAACTGCTAACTATCAATCTTTGCTAGAAAGTGATGAACACTGTTAAGAGTCCACACATCTCAGAGCCTTCTGTCAATGTGTATGAACAATGTAGAGGAATGTATAGGAATTCCAAGAGAAATTGCTAAACAAAGAGGGGATGATAGTAAGACCTGCTGAGTCAGAAGCCAAAGTCTGGATTCTGTCCTGTCTATGGCCCTACTTCATAAGACAACTAATTAGACTTTTAAGATACTACTTTTTTCATCTTCAGAATAGGGGCTTTAATTGCACAAATCTTTAAGGCCCTTGTCAGCTTTGAAATTTGAATATTAGCTGCTATGGCTTATCCACAGAATAGAACAACTCTCCTCTAAACATGCTTTGAGAAGGATAAAATCTATATTTGCCCCTTAGTCACAGTTTAATGATCTCTTAGGTGTCCAGACTTAATGAGGTTCCTCAATCTATATTCCTGTAAGCCTCCACTTTCAGGTGCTAAAATCTTTAGCTTCTTCATCTCTCTAACTATGCTGGACATTTTCCTATAATGTAGCCTGAATTGTTCTAGGCTTGAATCAATAAAAATTTAACAGAGAACTCAACATAACCCACGCCCCCTGCTTTCAGGTCCAAGTAACGATACCTCCATAGTCTTCCAGTGACACACACTAAATACTTCACAAGGAAAGAGCTGGATAAGTAATTAGTGTGTGTGTTTTAGCTCCAGTTTCTTGCATTAGGGTTATAACATCTGTATGCAGTAAAGTTAAAGGGTAGAGTTGGCTCCATGAGACAATTTCAGACATCCACACCATCATGGTCATAGCAGCTGACATGTTTTTTGCAGTGGAGATTTAATGTATTGGATAGGATTATAAGTGAATTGGATTGGCTTCGCCATTTTGTATCATATTTTGCTTTATGATGAGCTGTAAGCCAGAGTCTATATAGTTAGACTTGGGGGCTTAGTAACATAACCAATAAAATATAGTGAGGAAAAAACAAGGCAGCATTCTAGAGTATATCAAATGAAAAGCCATCCCAGCATTAAAAATTCTGCTGATATTTGGAGATGTCTGTCTCAGACTGCTCTCTTATAAATTTTCCCTTAGAAAGCACACCCTTGCCATATAGCTACTACTGTACTCTGTCAAATACAGGTAGGGTCCTGCAAACAAGATGAAAAAAGAATGCAGTGTGCTTACCTGAATTATTCAAGCAAAAATAAAGGAATGCAATGTGCTTCACTTAACTCAAGCCATGATCTCTACATTCCCTAAATCAGAGGTCCAATACTCACAGAGAAAATTCAGCAATCTGATTACAGTTTGCTTTGATTTGTAGCCTTGTAAGCTTGGAATGGAATCAGAAAATATATACACCTTGGAATGGAATCAGAAAAATGTGTAAAGATGTGATATACAGAAAAAGGTAGACAATTCACCCTGTCAGTGTGAGTCCAGAAGTGTGAGATTCCTCCCACAGATGACTGGCCCCACGGCCACCTGTAACTTGAGCTCCAAAAGTCACTTACCCTATGACGATACAGGAGATGGCAGTTCCCAAGAAGGCATATGTTAAAATAGATCCTAAGTTTTGAAAAAAGTGTCTCTGGGGAGAAAAGAATAGATTTCATATAGTATGTCCATATTTTTTCTTAGTGTAACAGTAAATAAAAATAAATGTATGCATTTTTACAGGCCCTCCCTTCCCTCACTGTTTAGGCAAATTCTGGTTTTGGAACCTTAATTCCTGGCCTTATTGCACAAATAAGGTTGAACTGATTTACACTGCAAAGGACAGAGGTTTCTCAAAGAAAGGAGGAAAGATGCATCTAGAAAATGACAGGGTAGAGATGAGAGAAACGACTGCCAGAACTGGCTGGACCTGAGAGAGACAGTAAAGGATTGGGCCAATGTCCATGTAGAACTCTGGCATGATTAACAGAAAATGAAGTTTTTAGGAAATGTTGTTGCCAGTGAAACCCCTTTAATATTTTAAAAATACTATCCTGAAATATTTTAATTGCCTTTTGACTTATTGGATCTCTGACTTCTATTTCTTCTGAATGCAATGAAACAAAACCTTAATCATCTACAACAATTTATTTTAATGAGTCACACAAATGATGCCTAGTATTAGGACTGGGGATAAGGAAGGATGAGGTGAGTAAAACCAGCCTTCTAAGTCTTCTCAAAGGTTGGCTTGGGAAAACTCCCTTCCAGTTGTGTAGTTGGGAGCTGAGCAGTTAGAAGTGACAGCAAGAGGGAGCCTGGAGTACACAAGAAAATAGGGTCTGTACTGCAAAAGCCGCCTGGCTGCAGGCACTGACAGGCCAAAGGGAGGAAGGCCCCTGGAGTCTCTGGAGTGGGGAGCAGGGAGCAGAAAAGCAGCTGCACTACCTCTGCATCTTGAAACCCACACAGGCCAGAGCCTCAATCTGCTAGCACTTAAACTATCAAGGGAATTACTAACCTGTGAAATGTGCACATTCAGGTGATACTTAAACAATGTCAGGCGAAAGCACAGAAGCAACAAAACTGGATTTCCTCTCTATGAGCATCAACAGCTGAGTATTAGCAAGGCACCTTGAGTTTTTACCCTAATTGATAAGCCCAACGTCTATCCCAATTAATAGCTAACTCTGGTTACAATCATCTAGAATGATATTGTTAATAGAAATATAATACAAACCATGCATGTCATTTAAAATTTTTCTAGTAGGCACATTATAATAATTTTTAAAAAGGCAAAATGAATTTTGATAATATATGTCTTATTTAACCCAATATATCTGAAACATTATCATTTCTACATGAAATCGGTATCAAACATAATGGAGGTATTTTTTGTTCTTTTTTTAAGTTCATTGAAATCCAATGTGCATTTTATACTTAAAGCATGTCTTCATTCAGACTAGCCACATTTCAAGGCTTAATAGCTGCATGTGCCCAATGGCTAGTGTATTGTATAGAGCAGATTTAGAAGAATTATAAGCATGTCAGATTTGAATCTGTATCACAGGTATCTAAGATAATGATATCCTTACAAAATAAATAAACCCATAAAATAATTGCTTTTTCATTAGCACTGGTAAAATTCTCTGCTAAATGATAAAAGAAGAAAACAACCACTGTATATTTACCTTCTTCAGGCTATATCCTGCATGAAATATAATTGGTGGCAGTAAAACATTGAAGAAGATTTCTGGATCAAATGTCATCTGCCAGAAAAAATAAAAGTATAATTACAAAGATGATCCTTTGGGTCACTAAAAATGTGCTTTAAAAATACAGTTATAGTCACCTTTGGTAAGGTTGTATGAGGTATATTAACATGCTATTAAATTAGCACAGATGAAAATTGGAAAAAATGCAAACAGAAATTCATAAATGCAATATAACTATGAAGTAACATTTTCAATGTACAACCTATACTCCATTCTATAGCTAGCAATAATAACAACAACAATTCAATAAAACCCTTCTAGGCAAAGAAAACTCTTATCATTGATTTTGATTAGTTATCCATTCTTCATATATTAAATATCTTTATTATACATATATATATTTATTTATTTTCTGGTCAAATAAATTTTCTGGTAATGCTCAAGCATTTTAGCTTCTGACAAGAACTTATCTGAACTTTCCCCAAATAAAACATTTTTTAAAAGTTTGCTCTTAGTTTTTCCTACTTTATTCCATTCCAGAGTTTAAAATATTTTCCAAACTTTATGTAAAAATATATTTGAAAGTGAAAATGGATTTTTCTAGTGTTTGTTTATTGGCTTTTACTTAAGTGTTAACATAAAGTTGGCCAGAAAAAAAAAACAACTTATTTGGTGTCAAATACAATGAAATGAAATAAAGAGACTCTTGAATCTAAACCTACTATTTGTTGGGAAATCTGAAGATGAAACTCTTTTAATCTTTAAAGTCTTACTTAGACTTATTTTCTTCTTTCTCTACCCCATTCCCCAAATACACAATGTCGTTCATTATTTACCACTAAGGCCTTTTACCATTACAATATTCATCAAAATCTTTCACATATAGTTTTCACAATTATAATATCCAATTTCCCCTCCCTTTTTTTGCCTTAATTCTAACTCATCTCTAGAGCTGGATCTCAGAAGCTACTCTTCTCTGAAGTCCACTTTGATTTCCCTAGTTTCTTAGGTGTTTTTTTCCTTTATTTAAAAAAAATTTTTAACGTTTATTTATTATTGAGAGACAGAGAGAGACAGAGCATGAGCATGGGAGGGGTGGAGAGAGGGAAAGACACAGAATATGAAGCAGGCTCCAGGCTCTGAGCTGTCAGTACAGGGCCCGAGGCAGGACTGGAGCTCACAAACTGCGAGATCATGATCTGAGCCCAAGTCGGACGCTTGACCTTAATCAACTGAGCCACCCAGGTGCCTCTCTTCTGTGTTCTTTTAGCACTTTGGATCCTCCTTCTCCTTTTCCATAATAGCCCCTCAATTCTACTCATGTAACATTTGGGAAGGAGTAGGTGGGACTCAGCCGGGTCTCAGAAACTTAATTCATCCATTGATGTTATAACATCTTGTATCAATGAAGATTCAGGTAGATCAACTATGGGCCATTCATAGCTCTCTGTGCCTCAGTTTCTTCATCTTTAGAATGAAGATAATAGGAAGCGTGGGTGGCTCAGTCGGTTAAGCATCCGACTCTTGGTTTCAGCTCAGGTCATGATCTCACAGTCACGGATGGAGCCCTGCATCAGTCTCTATGCTGAGCTTGGAGCCTGCTTGGGATTCTCTGGCTCCCTCTCTCTTTGCCCCTACCAGGCTTGCTCACTTTCAAAATAAACAAATAAACATTTATAATAAAAAAAGAGAAAATACAATGAAGATAATAAGATGATACCTAATTCTAAGGTGGTTATAAAAATTAAATCAATTAATATTTGTAAAGCCTTTGCAGCATTACCTAACATCTAGTAAGCACTTGTAAGTACTTATCCCTAAAGAAAGTAAAATATATGAATAAATATTTTCCGGTTATACTATTTGAAGAAACTGCTCTGTTGTTAGGAACTCTTGAAGGTTACAGCTGTGTAAAATCTGGGCAAAGAAATTATGAATCCTTCTAAGTTTGCTCTTTTTTCAAATATTATCTGATACACCATTATTGATCTATTTTTATGAGGCCTCTTTGAAAGTATATCAATTGCATATTTGAAAGTTTTTAGCAAAGAGATGTGTTTCTGAGTGCTGGGGGAATGAAGCAATGCAGCTGTGATCATCTGGAAGAAAAAAACACAGTGGCACAAACATTTTGGACAGCAAATCCCTTGCCTCAGCAGTTTTTCTGCAAAAATCAGGTTAATCACTCAACCAGAACATTTCAATAATCAGAATGCCCCATTCCCTGCATGCAGGTTAACTAATGTACTATTGAATTATATTTTCTGGAGCAGCCAGATGAAACTGGCAGGCTGAGAATGGCATGCAGCATACGAGGATTTATTTGTATATACAAAACAGATTTGTGTTCCTTTCAGACTTGCTATAAGCTTAGGAACTGCTAAATCAGAGTTCTGGGAGTAACTCCAAACCCAGACAATTTCTCAGAAATGGCTAGATCTGCTGCTGCACCAATCTCCAGATGGCGATTCCACATTTCATTTTCCTCAGATTTTGTGTTCAAATCATGGCCTTAGAGGTGAGACTGTTTCTAAGGCCCAAACAATTAAAATTTTTCAATATATAGTGAGGGGGAAAACATCTAAGACAAGTGAGTGGGAAAAACAGAAAGCTAAAAATATTTCAGCTCAAGACATTAGTCTTTTACAATATAAAGCATAAAGGCCAGCCCTATCCAACAGAACTTCCTGTGATAATGGAAATAGACTACAATTGTACTGTCCAATATGGTAGCCACTACCCACATGAGCTATTAAGCAATTGCATTTTTTCAGGCTAGCGCAACTGAGGGACTGAATCTTTTATTTTCACATCTCCTGAGTAGTAGCTGGCAAAGGCAATTATCCTCATTTTCCAGAGACAGGAGAAGAAATGAATGGCATGCTCAGTGTTAATCAGTGTGACAGGGATATCATTAAGAATTGGGCATATATGCATGGGCAAACTAAATGTGTAGTTTCTGAGGGAACATCAGGCTAACATAATTACTTAGGGCAAGATTTAGGAATGTTTAAGAAGAGTTGGGACTCAGATATGATTTTACTATTTTGGTAATTCCCGATTCCTTTGGAAAAGTGGAAGTGGGTAACACAATAATGTGTTCAATCATTTTCAATGATTTTTTTTCATTAAAATTTTAACAAGTCTCTGCTACAAAGTACTTAAAGATATATTGATAGATATATTGAACCCATGAAGGCTATAGTCAAAGGAAGGAAAGATGATATTCAAGCACAGTAAAAGGAACGGGGCTAGGCTGTAATTCAGAGTTCTCTAGGACAGAAACACCAAAACACCATTCTGGGCTGGCTGACCCTGCAGGGAGGCTTGATGTTCAAGCAGCATATAAGCTGGGCTTTAAAGGATGGATAGGAGCCTATCCATGGGGCACCACCATGTAGAACATGCTCCTTTGTCTACCCTGGGGGCAGTGGGCCAGGGTTCACCAAGCCACAGAGCAAATTGGTAGCTTCCTGGAGTTTCGGTTATACTCAATAGCAAGTGATTTGAAACATTTTAAGTATTCAAATAAATGAAGATTTATTAAAAATCTCAAAAAAAAAATCTGTATGCACTTTTCCTATAAATAGGAGACTTCAAAGAAAACTTGGCTCACTCAGGGCAGGCAGCTTTCGGGCATACCTAGAGACACCTCAAGGGTGTCCATTTCCTTTCCTCTGCTCTAAGTTATGCTTTAGATAGAAGGCACCACACACACTTGGGAAATAACAATAGATAATGAAGGGCTCCTGAGGGATGGAGAAGGAGGTTAATGCAGGTGCTGTGTTGATGGGTTGCAGGGGTGCCATGACATATCAATCCCTTCATCTTTGGTCTAAGGGATGGTCAGAGGCCCAAGTCTAATCCTTTCAGCCCTGAGTAGTCTCATCAGGACCCTAATTTTCCTACAGTTTACCCCCATTGACCCGATACAATCATTTTCTGTGTCATGATGGGGATAATGCTGGCATGCACTTCTTTAAGCAAAGGTTATCTCTGTAGTTATAGATATGAAGCCAGGATAAAGATAATCACCTCCTCACTAAGTATACAGAAAATCCTTCTTCCAACTTCCACCTTTCCTTTCTGCCACCACTTTCTCTCTTTGACCACGTAGAGATGGATTTAAACTACATTCATTCAACCATGGAGAAAAGTAGAAATGTTTTACACAAGTAAGATTAAACAATAAAATGGCCAGTGGGAGTATAAATTTGTATATCCTCTTAATAGGGTAATTTGGCAATAGATATTCAAATGTTAAATGTCCGTACCATTTGATTCAGCAATATCTCATCCAAGAATTCATCCTGCAGATGTGCCTATACACGTATGGAATGGCCGCGAGGACAGGAGCATTCATTGCAAATGAAAGAATTGGAAAAAAAAAAATGTTGGGGATGATTAAACCATGAACTGGTTAAATAAATTATGGTGTAATCCATAAAATTGAATACTATATAACTTTTTTAAAGGCCGAGGAAAGTGTATATGCATTGAAATGGTTACTTTCTATAATTTGTTGTCAAGTCAAAAGAGCAAGGTATAAGAGCATGTCTGGTGTATATAAAAAAATTGCTATGGGCTCACCAAACCCATTTCATTTTTGTCCTGGTCAGACACCTGACTTCATTTCCTTGTAGTCAGGTAGGGCCATATGACAGAGATCTGGCCAAATAAATATGGACAAAAGTAATATAAATTATTTCCAAGCCTGGTCCCTAAAAACCCCTTAGATCGTCCATGCTCTATTCCTTTCTTTGTTAGTTCATCATAAAGAGCATTTGGCAGAGGTCCCAAATCCCTAGGGACTGGCAGAGCCACTAGATTAAAGGAAGTTGGGATGATTAATTGCTACTGGAGAAGACTAGTACTCCCTTTACTGGCCCAAAGGCCACACTGGATTGGGACATGAGCAAGAAGTAAACCATTATTGCCTTAAATCATGGAGATTTGGGGGTAGCTGGTTAAAGCATTTTGCTTATTCAAGGGGATGCAAAAAAGGGGATGCAGAATATTTACATACATATATATGCATACACACACATAAACTATTGGTTGTCTCCACTGAGACTAGGAAAGAGAAGCTGCCTTAGAGGTCACCCAATCTCGGGGTCTGCAATCTCTGCCAATCCTGGGGCTGCGTGGAGGGGGCAGATTGATGGGAAATGGGGACAACTGCTCTGGCATCTGTCCTGGATCTGCCCTCTCGTTTCTGCCTGAGCAGTTTTGGTTTTTTACACACTGTGAAGCAGGGTCAGATTTTCTTTGAATGTAGCGTTCTGCTACTAAAAAATGTTTGAAGCCCTGACCTAATACTGTCCCCCAGAAAGTTCAAGAAACATGTGGAAGGCCAATGGGCCAGTGAGAGGCAGCAGTGAGCTTAAAAATCCTAAACCACAGTTGTTTCTCTTTTATGACATTCATATTGTTAATTTTGCTTCAAATGTCTTAAATGATGTCTCAGAATTAAAATCTCTCCCTCCACCCCTCCCTGGAGGTAACTAATACCCTGAAGTTAGAAAGTGTTTTTCTTTCCATGAGTATGTTCATGTACTTAACATATATGTGTCTGTAAGCAATAATTAATATTATTTTTACTATAGAATATTATATGTAATCAGTGTATTTTAAAATTTTACAGGGGCGCCTGGGTGGCTCAGTCAGTTAAGCGTCCGACTTCAACTCAGGTCACAATCTCGCAGTCCGTGAGTTCGAGCCCCGCGTCGGGCTCTGGGCTGATGGCTCAGAGCCTGGAGCCTGCTTCAGATTCTGTATCTCCCTCTCTCTCTGCCCCTCCCCCATTCATACTCTGTCTGTCTCTGTCTCAAAAATAAATAAACGTTAAAAAAATTTTTTTTTTAATTTTACAGAAACTTAATATACATATAACTAGCATATTACATTTGGTGTATTTTAAAATTTTATAGAAATTTAACCATAAATATTCTTTTGTATTCTTTTTACATTCAATATTATTTTTAAAGATTTATCTATATTATTAATACATGTGGATTTTGTCCAGTCACTTAAACTGCTGTATAGTGTTCTATTGAATAAATATATCATCGTTTTTCCCTTCTCTAACAAGAGTTAGGGCAATTAAATTGTTTCTTATTTTTTGCTATTACTAAAAATAATGCAATGAATATTCTTGTACTTAAGTGCACACATGTGAAAGATTCTCTACAAGTGGAAAATACCTACAAATGGACTGGATGATAAAGTGTATAAATCTTCAACTTTTAACACGTATTGGCAAATACTTTAAAGTGGTTATACCAATTTACATTCCCACGTAAGAGTATAAAAGTTTTTTCCTGCATTCTAGTAAACACTTAGTATTGACAAATTTCTAATTTTTGCTATTTGGATAAGTATGAGCTGTTATCACATTATCGTTTACTTTGCATTTCCCTTTACTAATGAAATGAGCATAATTTTCTTGTTTATTGACCTTCTGTGATACCTCTTTAGTGAATTGTTGATCATATCTTTTACCCAGTATGATTTTTTCTTGCTGATTAGTTCATCATACAATTTTGTTGTTATTTTGTTTTGGTTACTTATAGTTCAAATATATTCTTCTGTTATCTCCTTAAACTTTTCACCTTTGTCTTTTAACTGTGTTTATTGGGGTCTTTTTCAAGGAGAAATTTTTAATTTTAATGTAGCAAAATTTACTCCATTTTTACCTGTGATTTCTGCTTTTGGTAACTTATTTTTTAAAAAAATCTTTCCCTGTCCTAATGTCATATATTTTCTCCTAAAGTTTAATAATTGGCTGTTAATAATTAAGTCTTCAATGCATCCCAAGTTTATTTATTATATGATGTGAAATAGGAATCCACTTTTATTTTCTTCTTTATGGATAACTAATCATCTCGGGACTATGCATAGGTGTTTGGTAGTTCATCCTTTTCTCACTGATTTTGGTTGGCTTTCTGTCCAGTGCTTTTCAAAGATCCATAAGACATTCATTCTAATAAATACTTGATATCTATTATCCAATAGCTTATTTAATAGTTGAAATATAAGAACAGCTTTATACACATAGGTATTCACTGAAGCATTATTTACAGTAGTGAAAATTTAGAAGCAATTCAAAAATCAAGCACATTTACTTCCATTACCCTGAATTTTTAAAAGCCTGAGGAAAGTGTTAGGTTATGATAATAAATAAAGCAAGTTAACAAAGTTTTAGAAACCATCTGACTTAAACCACATAGGAAAAAATGTATGTAAAAATACTGGATAGAAAACTATTTAGCAAAATTTACAGTGGCTGCATAATGTTGTAGGATTATTTGGATTTTCCTTAAGGAAAAAAAAACACCTTTACAGTCGTAACCAAATGAACATCTTATAAAGTTATCATTTAGAATTATGAACATTTGAAATAGACCTGAACCTTTAAAAATATTAAGGGATAATAAAAGGTGATAAATAATATATAAAAGAAAATTAAGAACTGACCCAGATTTGTTAGGATTTTCAGGGGGATAAAATATCTCAAAGGGCCTAATAGAGAATCAGGCAAATGAGCAATAAGTGCTCATTAAATAGTTAACCCATATGATGTCCAAATTTATTGAGTTATTTTCATTCTTTTCAAAACTTACTGGAAGGATAAGAATAGTTCCCTCCCATATAATACATAATATGAATGTTTAAAAATGGTGGACCACTGAAATATAAGCATTCTGCAATGCAATTTGTAGAAGCAGAACTAAATTACAGAGAAATGGCAAAAGGAGAACTTTTAATAGAAGAGAATTTTAATAATCATAAATTATAATTGACAAATTATGAGACTATTATACCACAAAACTACATTCACTTTTGAAGTAAGTAAAATTCTAGAAGTTAGAAATACACTATGAACATTACGCATGCAAAAATGACAGATATAAACACTGGTATTTCTCTTTTTTTAAAATGTTATTTATTTATTTATTTATTCATTCATTCATTCATTCATTCATTCAGTGCATGAGCAGGGGAGGGGCAGAGAGAGAGGGTGAGAGAGAGAGAATCCCAGGCAGGCTCCATGCTACCAGAGTTGGGGCTGATGCAGGGCTCGATGTGGGACTCAAACTCAATAAACTGTGAGATCATGACCTGAGCTGAAATCAAGCATGGGATGCTTAACCAACTGAGCCACTCAGGTGCTTCGATGCTGGTATTTCATTGGAAGTAGGTAATGTCTACAACTCCAGGCAAAATTAGGTGGAAAATTGGGAACAAAACATTTTTATAATTCTAAATATTTAACTTAGCAGCAGGGAGTTTTGCAAAGAACATTGAACTCTGAGTCCTAAAAACAGTTCTGCAACAGATCAATCTTGATCAAGTCACATAAGCTTTCAGAACCTCAGTTTCCTACTATGAAGCATGGGGGCAAAACCTGTCCACCTCATGGAATAACACTGAGATTGAAATAACAATAAGAAAAGCAAATCAACTCCTTGGAAGAGGTAATGCATGGTCATTATAATTTAGGCAGGGCTAAAGTTCAGAGTCTGCTTTCCTCATAGACTGGTTCATTTATCACTTATTAGTCCTAATAATTAATAATAAAAATAACAACTCACATTTCCATAATGCCATTACAGGTTGAGAAAGTGCCTTCATACCTAGTATCTCATTTTTTTTCTTCACAGCAACCCTTTGAAAGTATGGTGAACACCCCATTTTTTACAGAGGTGAAAACAAGTCTCAGAGAGTTAGTTAAGTAACTTATCCAAAGTCATATACCTTGTAAGTAGCAAGACTGACTCAAATCCTACTTTCTAATAATGAGTCCATTGTTTTACTGATAACAATGCTGACAACAAAACTAATAGTTATTATACTTTGAATACTTACTATGAGCCAAGCATTATTCTTTTTTTTAGTTGAAGTATAGTAGATGCAATATTACATTAGTTTCAGGTGTACAACATAGTGACTGGACAACTCTATACACTATGCTGTGCTCACTACCAGTGTAGCTACCATCTGTCACCATACAACACTACGACAATTTCTTTGACTATATTCCCTACGCTGTACCTTTCATCCCAATGACTTACTCATTCCATAACTGGAAGCCTGTACCTCCCACTCCCTTTCACCAATTTTTCCCAGCTCCCCACTAACCTCCCCTCTGGCAACCATCAATTTTTCACTATATTTATGGATCTGTTTCTACATGTTTATTTGTTCATTAGCTTTGTTTTTTAGATTTCACATAAAAGTGGAATATGGTATTTGTTTTTTTTGTCTGACTTATTTCACTTAGCATATACCCTCTAGATCCATTTATGTTGTCATGAATAGCAAGATCTCACTCTTTTTATGGCTGAGTAGTATTCCATCCTATCTCTATAGATACCACATCACATCTTCATCCATTCATCTATCAACGAACACTTAGATTGCTTCCATATCTTAGCTATTATAAATAATGCTGCAATGAATATATGGATGCATATACCTTTGTGAATTAGTGTTTTTGTTTTATTTGGGTAAATATCCACCAATGTAATTACTGGATCATATGGTATTTCTGTTTTTAATTTTTTGAGGAACCTCCATACTATTTTCCACAGCAGTTGTACCAATTTACATTCCCACCAACAGTGTATGAGGGTTGCTTTTTCTCCACATCCTTGCCAACACTTGCTATTTCTTGTCTTTTTGATTCTGGCAACTATAAGGTGATTATCTCCTGGTGGTTTTGGTCTGCATTTCCCTGATGATTAGTGATATTGAGCATGTTTTCATGTGTCTGTTAGTCATTCATATGTCTTCTTTGGAAAAATTGTCTATTCAAGTCTACTACCCATTTGTTCATTAGGTTATTGGGTTTTTGGTGTTGAGTTGTATAAGTTCTTTACATATTTTGGATATTAACCACTTATCACATATATCATTCGCAAATACCTTCTTCCACCCAGTAGATTGCTTTTAAATTTTGTTGACTGTTTTCTTCAAAGTGCAAAAGCTTTTTATTTTGGTGTAGGTCCTAATAGTTGATCTTTGCTTTAATTTCCCTTACCTGAAGAGACATATCTAGAAAAATGTTGCTAAGGCTAATGTCAAAGAGATTACTGTCTATATTTTCTTCTAGTAGTTTTATGGTTTCAGGTCTCACACTTAGGTCTTTAATCCATTTAAAAAATTTTGTATATAGTGTAAGAAAATGGTCCAGTTTCAGTCTTTTGCAGGTAGCTGGCCAATTTCCCCAGCACCATTTACTGAAGAGACTGTCTTCCTCATTGCCTGTTCCTGCCTACTTTGTCATGGATTAATTGACCATTTAACTGTGGATTTATTTCTGGGCTCTCTATTCTGTTCTATTGATCTATGTGTCTATTTTTGTGCCAGAACCACATTGTTTTAATTATTATAGCTTTGTAGTATACCCTGAAATCTGAAATTATGATACCTACAGCTTAGTTCTTCCTTCTCAAGACTGCTTTGACTATTCAGGATCTTTTGTGGTTCCATAAAAATTACAGAATTATTTGTTATAATTTTGTGAAAAATGCTGTTGGTATTTTGGTAGGAATTTCATTGAATCTGTAGATTGTTTTGGGTAGCATGGGCATTTTAACAGTATTACTTCTGCCAATCCATGAGCATAGTATGTCTTTCCATTTGTTTGTGTCATCTTCAATTTTTTTCATCAATGTTCTATAGTTTTCAGAGTACAGGTCTTTTACCTCCTTGGTTAAGTTTATTCCTAGATAATTTATTCTTCTTGGTGCAAATGTAAATTTTTTTCTTAATTTCTCTTTATGCTACATTTTTTGTGTATAGAAATGCAGAAGATTTCTGTATATTAATTTTGTATCCTGCAACTTTACTGAATTCATTTATTACTTCTAATAGATTTTTGGTGGAATCTTTAGGGTTTTCTATGTACAGTATCTTGTCATCTACAAACAGTGACAGTTTTACTTCTTCCTTATATATTTGGATGCCTTTTATTTCTTTTTCTTATCTGATTGTTGTGGCTAGGATTTCCAGCACTATTTTGAATAAGATTGGCAAGTGTGGACATCCTGGTCTTTTTCCTGATCTTCGAGGAAAAGTTCCACATTTTTGATTATTGAGTATGATGTGGCTTTGTCATATATGACCTTTATTATGTTGAGATATGTTTCCTCTAATCCTAACCTTGTTAAAAGTTTTTTAATCATTAATCGATATTGTACTTTGTCAAATGCTTTTTTGGCATCTATTGAAATGATCATATAATTTTTATCCTTCATTTTGTTTATGTGGTGTATCACGTAGATTTATTTGAAAATATTAAGCCATCC
This sequence comes from Panthera tigris, assembly GCF_018350195.1. Taxonomy (NCBI): domain Eukaryota; kingdom Metazoa; phylum Chordata; class Mammalia; order Carnivora; family Felidae; genus Panthera; species Panthera tigris. The sequence continues at coordinate 118,891,736 of NC_056668.1, read as the reverse complement.
ATGCATCCCCAGAATAAATCCCACTTGATCATTATGAATAATCCTTTTAACGTATTGTTGAATTCATTTTGCTAATATTTTGTTGAGGATTTTACATATATGTTCATTAGGGATATTGGCCTGTAGTTTTCTTTTTTCTGTAGTATCTTTAACCAGGCACTATTCTAAGTGCTTTACATGTACTTTCTTGTTTGCAACTCACAATGACCCTATAGAGTGGTTAGGATTGTCCCATTTTATAAATAGGTAAGTTGAAGCATAGGGACATTAGTTATCTCACCCAACGTCACACACTGGTAAGTGGCATTTAAACCAAGTAACATGGCTCTAGAAGCTACTCTCTTAACTACAATATTCCATTTACCATCCTCCTAGATTCAGGTTACCCATTCCACGGTTGGATATGTCCTCATTAGCTGCAAATACATAAAGCCTACTTAGGTTTTCTAGATTATTGCCATAGCACCTAGTCACAGATGATCAGAAAGTCTCATATGGTTCTCCATAAGATTCTTTTTAAAAAAAATTTTTTAATTTTTATTTATTTTTGAGAGCGAGAAGGAGACACAGGATCCAAAGCAGGCTCCAGGCTCTGAGGGGTCAGCACAGAGCCTGACGCAGGGCTCGAACCCATGATCAGTAAATTCATGACCTGAGCCGAAGTTGGACACTCAAGAGACTGAACCACCCACCCAGGCGCCCCTGTTTCTGCCTAAGATTCTTAATACATAAACTTACCTCTGTTACCTCTCTGACTCTTTACTAAGGTAACCATTCATTCTGGTTTGACCAGAACACTTCCAGGTAATGCCTGTTGTCCTGGCCTAATTACTCATTGTGCCCCCACTTCACTCTCAAAAGTTTCAGTTTGAAAGATAAATTATGGTTTCCTACTCCTGATCCCAGATGCCCAGATTCCTGGCCTTTTCACAAACTACACATAACTTGGATTGCCTGCTGGTCCCTTCTGGGCCTGTTCTTCATTGTGTTGGTTGCCTATCTCCCCAACTAGCTGTGACACTGACATGACAGTGGAACTCCATTCTAAGACTGACTTGATAACAGCAGGGGGAGGAAAAATAATAGGTGGGTGTGAGAAGGACCTGGTATTCCATCTCAAGTATTCATTCCTTAGTACCCAGGTGAGAATTACAAAAGAAAAGATATCCAACACAACTGAAAATTTACACATCAAGATTGATTCTTCCCACCCCTGGAACTGATCCTAATCTTGGCCAATCTTTATTTATAGGCAAAAGAAATTATGCTTTTTAATCCTCTGAATACATAGGAGCATTGCAGTCTCACAGAGTTTTCATTTTTGCCCTATAATTTTTCTCAGTGTGAATAATCTTTTTAGGCCTTTGCTTTAAAGTGTGTTTAAAGCTTCCCTATCACAAGACCTCACCAGGGAACAACTGGCCTGGCGAAGCCAGACAGGAAAGGGCTGAGTCAGCAAGGACCAGTCGTAGTAGGCATGCTTGAGAAGGTATGGGGAGAGGTGGAGGCGCTGAAATCAGCAGAAAGTAGATGCCAAACAGCTTGATTTAAAATTAAAATAATGTGTTTCTCAAATGGTGCATTCATCTTAAAAATGGTGTATTAAAAAACAACATTAAACTTCCTCCATCATGCCCACCTCAAACTTCATCCCAAGGAGGAAACCCATGCCTGCCCATCAAGGGAAGATGCTAAGAAAGCAGAGCAATATTTACAGCATGCCTAACACTAAATTTTTTTTCATTTTTGAAAAGCAACCCTATGAAGTGGGTATCACTAATCCCTGTTGGTTTTTTAAGAATTTTTTTTTATTAGAGAGAGAGAGAGAACACGAGTAGGGGAGAAGGATGGAGGGAGAGAGAGAGAGAAAGAGAGGGAGAGAATATCCTAAGTAGACTCCAAGCTCAGCATGGAGCCTGATGCAGGAATCGATCCCATGACCCTGGAATCATGACCTGAGCCAAAATCAAGATTCAGGCACTCAACTGACAGAGCCACCCAGGTGCCCCATTAATCCCTGTTTTATAGATTTTGTAGATAAACAAAAATATGAGAAGTTAACTTGTCCAAGGTTTCAATGCTGCAAGTGGCAGAGATAAGATTCAGCCTAATAGCAAAACCATAATGGACTGAATATTTGTGTTTCCTCAAAATTCATATGTTGAAATTCAACCCCCAAGTAGTTGGTTTTAAGAGGTGTGGACTTCAGGGGGCACATGGGTGGTTCAGTCAGTTGAGCATCCAACTTCAGCTCAGGTCATGATCTTACAGTTTGTGGGTTCAAGTCCCGCATCAGGCCTGTGCCGATGGCTCGTAGCCTGGAGCCTGCTTTAGATTCTGTGTCTCCCTCTCTGCCCCTCCCCCACTTGTCCCCTGTCTCTCAAAAATAAAAAAGAGAGGAGCCAAGATGGCAGAACAGCATGGAAGTTTTTTGTGTGTCTCGCACCCATGAAATACAGACAGACCAACACTAAACCATCCTACACACCTAGAAAACTGATTGGAGGATTAACACAACAATCTGCACAACCTGAACCACAGAATTCAGCAGGTACGTGGCGTGGAGAGGTTAATTTGGGGAGCGAGAAGCCACAGAGGGTAGGGAGCCACTTTTGCAGGTGGAGAGAGGACATAGACTGGGGAGGGGGAGAGAATATGGGAAAAGTACCCCTCCCTCAAAGCAGCTGGAGAGAAAGAGGAAAATTGGAAACAGCCACAGAGACTAAACTAAAAAGGGAGAAAGGAGGAGAAAGGAGAAGGTTTAAATTCCATTAAGACTGTAAACAAGGGGGGCACAGGGTCACCCAACTTTGCAGCTTGATGCCTGGCGGTGCTCTGGTGGGAAGGGCGAATCCCCAGGAACAGAGTGGGGTCCGGGAGGTTCTCAGGCCACAAGGGGAAAAGCGGTTCCACTGCTGGAAGGACATTTGGTAGAGACTGTTGAAGCCACCTGGTCCCAGCAGACCCCAGAAAATGGCCACATTCGCTGCTGCTGGAACAAGGTCGTTAAGGGTGAAGCCTGGTGCCAGATGTGTGTTGCGATTTTCCATAATCCCTGAAATGCTGCTGCTACACTATCTCGTGAACTTTTCCTGGGTCGGCTGGCACCTGGCTGCAGTCTCAGGGCACCGGCAGCAGCAGGGTCCAGCAAGCGTTCCTGGGTGCAGCTGACATTCGGCCATTGCTCGGTGAGATCCTCCCACAGAGGGGCAGAATGGGTCAGAGCCGCAGTACTTCAGAAGTAAGGGGCCAGGGAAAAGAGATGCATCTGAGACAAAACTCAGGAGAGAGGTACTGCGTGGGGCACGGAGAGCGAAAAAGCAGGGAGTGGACGAAAAGCTGAAGACAGAAAACGGGTGCGCGATTGCTGATCCAGGAGATCAGACTGGGTAGCCAGGTGGCGCCATTTTCACCGCTCCCACGCATGCGGATATGCACCTACCATGCACTGCAGCAATCCACCCCAATAGGCTAGCAGCGTCATCTAGTGGAGAGCGGAGGCGTTACACTGAGCCCTGCCCAACAGGGCCAACTTCCACTTCAAAACACAAGTCACCGCCTACTTAGTTTATGGACTATAAAGCACCAGATAGACTGACTTCTAGGGGAAAACGAAGTAATTTCAGTCCTACTTCAATCTGTTAGCAGGTCAGTCTATTCAATTTTCTTTCTTTTCTTTTCTCTTTTACCTTTCTTTTCTTTTTCTTGAATACAGAAAGAGAAATAATTCATTTTATCTTTATTTAAAATGATAATTCATTTTTCATATTTATTTCCAATTTTTATTAAAACTATTTTTCTTTAATTTTTATTACTGTATTTTGTACTTCTGTGTAATTTTTTTCAAATTCTATTTTACTTCCACCATTTTATTTTAGTCTACATCAGTGTATTCACCTTTTCAAATTTTCAATTTCCTTTTTCTCATTCCTCTTTTTTGTTTCTTTTCTTTTTCTTAAATGCAGAAAGAGAAAAACTTCATTTTTACTTTCAATTTCTATTAAAAATAGTTTTCTTTAATATTATTACTATATTTTTTGCTTTTATGTAAATGTATTCAAATTCTATTTTACTACCACCATTTTATTTTAGTGTACTACAACGTATTCACTTTTTCAAATATTCAAACGATTTCCTTTTTTTTTCTTTTTTTAATCTTTATTCTTTTTGATTTCTTTTTCTTGAATACATAAAAATAAAAATTCATATTTATTTTTAACTTTTATTAAAAATAGTTTTCTTTAATTTTTTCCTATTATATTCTTTACTTTTGTGTAAATTTTTTCAAATTCTATTTTATTCCCATCATCTCATTTTAGTCTACTTCAGTGTATTCATTTTTTCAAATTATCAAACGATTTAATTTTTTTTTCCTTCCCCCCCTTTTTTTCTCTAATCTGTCAAGCCACTTTCAACGCCCAGACCAACACACCTAGGATCTAGCATCATTTATTCTATTTGTGTGTGTTTAATTTTTTAAATTTAATAATTTTTTAATTTTGATTTTTTTTAATTTCAGTTTTTCTACCTCATTAATTCCTTTTCTCCCTTCAAAATGACAAAATGAAGGAATTTACCCCTAAAGAAAGAGCACAAATAAATTACAGCCAGGGATTTAACCAACACAGATACAAGCAAGATGTCTGAACCAGAATTCAGAATTGCGATAATAAGAATACTAGCTGGAGTCGAAAATAGATTAGAATTCCTGTCTGCAGACATAAAAGAAGTAAAAAATAGCCAGAATGAAATTAAAAATGTTATAACGGAGCTGCAATCATGGATGGATGCCACGGCGGCAAAGATGGATGAGGCAGAACAGAGAATTAGCGATATAGAGGACAAACTTACAGAGAATAATGAAGCAGAAAAAAAGAGGGAGATGAGGCAAAAGAGCACAACTTAAGAATTAGAGAAATCAGTGACTCATTAAAAAGGAACAACATCAGAATCATAGGGGTCCCAGAAGAGGAAGAGAGAGAAATAGGGGTAGAAGGGGTGAACAAATCATAGCGGAAAAATGTCCTAACAAGGGGAAAGACACAGACATCAAAATCCAGGAAGCACAGAGGACCCCCATTAGGTTCAACAAAAAACAACCATCAACAAGGCATATCATAGTCAAATTCACAAAATACTCAGGCAAGGAGAGAATCATGAAAGCAGCAAGGGAAAAAAAAGTCCCTAACCTACAAGGGAAGACAGATCAGGTTTGCAGCAGACCTAACCACAGAAACTTGGCAGGCCATAAAGGAGAGGCAGGATATATTCAGTGTGCTGAATCAGAAAAATATGCAGCCAAGAATTCTTTATCCAGCAAGGCTGTCATTCAAAATAGAAGGAGAGATAAAATGTTTCCCAATCAGAAATTAAAGGAGTTTGTGACCACTGAACCAGCCCTGCAAGAAATTTTAAGGGGGGTCTCTCTGAGGGGAGAAAAGATGAAAAAATACATACATACATACATACATACATACATACCAAAAGCAACAAAGATTAGAAAGGACCAGAGAACACCACCAGAAACTCCAACTCTACAAGCATCATAAAGGCAAAAAATTCATATCTTTCAGTACTCACTGTAAACATCAATGGACTCAATGCTTCAATCAAAAGACATAGGGTAACAGAATGGATAAGAAAACAAGATCCATCTATATTCTGTTTACAAGAGACCCACTTGAGACCTAAAGACACCTTCAGATTGAAAATAAGGGGATGGAGAACCATCTATCATGCTAATGGTCAACAAAAGAAAGCCAGAGTAGCAATACTTAGAGCAGACAATCTAGACTTTAAAATAAAGACTGTATCAAGAGATGCAGAAGGGAATTATATCATAATCAAGGGGTCTATCCACCAAGAAGACCTAACAATTGGAAACATTTAGGAGCCAAATCTGGCAGCACCCAAATATAAAAATCAATTAATCACAAACATAAAGAAACTCATTGATAGTAATACCATAATAGTAGGAGACTTCAACAACCCACTCACAGCAATGGACAGATCATCTAATCAACAAATTAACAAGGAAACAATGGCTGTGAATGACACACTGGACCAGAGGGACTTAACAGATATATTCAGAACATTTCATCCTAAAGCAGCAGAATATACATTCTTCTCCAGTGAACATGGAACATTCTCCAGAATAGACCACATACTGGGATACAAAGCAGCCCTCGGCAAGTACAAAATGATCGAGATCATACTGTGCATATTTTCAGACCACAACACTGTGAAACTCAAAATCAACCACAAGAAAAAATTTGGAAAGGTAACAAATACTTGGAGACTGAAGAACATCCTACTAAAGAATGAATGGGCTAACCAAGAAGTTAAAGAGGCAATTAAAAAGTATATGGAAGTCAATGAAAATGATAACACCACAGCCCAAAACTTTGGGATGCAGCAAAGGCGGTCATAAGAGGAAAGTATATAGCAATCCAGGCCTTCCCAAAGAAGGAAGAAAGATCTCAGATATACAACCTAACCTTACGCCTTAAAGAGCTGGAAAAAGAACAGCAAATACAACCCCAAACCAGCAGAAGACAGGAAAAAATAAAGATTAGAGCATAAATTAATGCTACCAAAACCAAAAAAACAGTAGAACAGATCAATGAAACCTGAAGCTGGTTCTTAGAAAGAATTAACAAAATTGATAAACCACTAGCCAGTTTGATCCAAAAGAAAAAGGAAAGGACCCAAATAAATAAAATCAAGAGTGAAAGAGGAGAGATCACAACCAACACAACAGAAATGAAAACAATAATAAGAGAATAGTATGCCAATAAAATGGGCAGTCTGGAAGAAATGGACAAATTCCTAGAAACATATACACTACCAAAACTGAAACAAGAAGAAATAGAAAATTTGAACAGACCCATAACCAATAAGGAAATCGAATTAGTAATCAAAAAGCTCCCAAAAATCAAGAGTCCAGGGCCAGATGGCTTTCCAGGGGAATTCCACCAAACATTTAAAGAAGAGTTAACACCTATTCTCTTGAAGCTGTTCCAAAAAATAAAAATGGAAGGAAAACTTCCAAACTCTTTCTATGAAGTCACCATTACCCTGATTCCAAAACCAGAGATCCCACTAAAAAGGAGAACTATAGACCAATTTCCCTGATGGACATGGATGCAAAATCCTCAAAAAGATATTAGCCAACTGGCTCCAACAATACATTACAAAAATTATTCACCATGACCAAGTGGGATTTATACCTGGGATGCAGGGCTGGTTCAATATCTGCAAAACAATTAACGTGATCCATCACATCAATAAAAGAAAGGACGAGAACCATATGATCCTCTCAATAGATGCAGAGAAAGCATTTGATAAAATACAGCATCGTTTCTTGATAAAAACCCTCAAGAAAGTAGGGATAGAGGGAGCATACCTCAAGATCATAAAAGCCATTGATGAACAACCCAACACCAATATCATCCTCAATGGGGAAAAAATGAGAGCTTTCCCCTAAGGTCAGTAAAAAGACAGGGATGTCCACTCTTGCCACTGTTATTCAACATAGTATTGGAAGTCGTAGCCTCTGCAATCAGGCAACACAAAGAAATAAAAGGCATCCAAATCAGCCAGGAGGAGGTCAAACTTTCACTCTTTGCAGGTGACATGATACTCTATATGGAAAACCCAAAAGATTCCACCAAAAGAACTGCTAGAACTGATTCATGAATTCAGCAAAGTTGCAGGATATAAAATCAATGCACAGAAATAGGTTGCATTCCTATACACCAACACTGAAGCAACAGAAAGAGAAATCAAGGAATCGATCCCATTTACAGTTGCTCAAAAACCCATAAAATACCTAGGAATAAATCTAACCAAAGATGTGAAAAATCTATATGCTGAAAACTATAGAAAGCTTATGAAAGAAACTGAAGAAGACAAAAAAGAGTGGAAAAAAATTCCATGCTCCTGGATAGGAAGAACACATATTGTTAAAATGTCGATACTACCCAAAGCAATCTACATATTCAATGCAATCCCTATCAAAATAACACCAGCATTCTTCACAGAGCTAGAACAAATAATGCGAAAATTTGTATGGAACCAGGAAAGTCCCCAAATAGCCAAAGCAATCTTGAAAAAGAAAACCAAAGCGGGAGGCATCACAATTCTGGACTTCAAGCTATACTACAAAGCTGTAATCATCAAGACACTATGGTACTGGCACAAGAACAGACACTCAGATCAATGGAACAGAATAGAGAACCTGGAAATGGACCCACAAACATATGGCCAACTAATCTTTGACAAAGCAGGAAAGAATATCCAATGGAATAAACATAGTGTCTTCAGCAAGTGGTGCTGGGAAAACTGGACAGCGACATGCAGAAGAATGAACCTGGACCACTTACTTACAAAAATAAATTCAAAATGGATGAAAGACCTAAATGTAAGACAGGAAGCCATCAAAATCCTCGAGGAGAAAGCAGGCAAAAACCTCTTTGATCTTGGCTGCAGCAACTTCTTACTCAACACGTCTCCGGAGGCAAGGGAAACAAAAGCAAAAATGAACTACTGGGACCTCAACAAAATAAAAAGCTTCTGCACAGTGAAGGAAACAATCAGGAAAACTAAAAGGCAACCAACAGAATGGGAGAAGATATTTGCAAATGATGTATCAGATAAAGGGTTAGTAATCCAAAATCTATAAAGAACTTATCAAACTCAACACCCAAAAAACAAATTATCCAGTGAAGAAATGGGCAAAGACATGAATAGACACTTCTCCAAAGAAGACACCCAGATGGCCAACCGACACGCGAAAAAATGCTCAACATCACTCATCATCAGGGAAACACAAATCCAAACCACCATGAGATACCACCTTACACCTGTCTGAATGGCTAACATTAACAACTCAGGCAACAACAGATGTTGGCAAGGATGTGGAGAAAGAGGATCTCTTTTGCATTGTTGGTGGGAATGCAAGCTGGTGCAGCCACTCTGGAAAACAGTATGGAGGTTCCTCAAAAAACTAAAAATAGAAGTACCCTATGACCCAGCAATTGCACTAGTAAGCATTTATCCACGGGATACAGGTGTGCTGTTTTGAAGGGACACATGCACCCCCATGTTTATAGCAGCACTATCAACAATAGCCAAAGTATGGAAAGAGCCCAGATGTCCATCAATGGATGAATGGATAAAGAAGAGGTGGCATATATATACAATGGAGTATTACTTGGCAATCAAAAAGAATGAAATCTTGCCATTTGCAACTACGTGGATGGAACTGGAGGGTATTATGCTAAGTGAAATAATGACTTCACTCATATGAGGACGTTAAAAGACAAAACAGATGAACATAAGGGAAGGGAAACAAAAATAATATAAAAACAGGGAGGGGGACAAAACAGAAGAGACTCATAAATATGGAGAACTGAGGGTTACTGGAGGGGTTGTGGGAGGGAGGGATGGGCTCATTGGGTAAGGGGCACTAATGAACCTAGTCCTGAAATCATTGTTGCACCATATGCTAATGAATTTGGATGTAAATTTAAAAATGAATAAATAAATAAATAAATAAAATAAAGAAAAAAATAATTAAAAAAAAAGAGGTGGGGCCTTCAGGGGTGATTAAGTCATGAAGGTAGAACCCTTGTGAATGGGATTAATGCCCTTACAAAAGAGATACAAGAGAGTTTTCAATTTCTACCATGTAAGGACCCAATGGAACGACAGCCATGTAGGAAACAAAAAGCTTGCCCTCACCAAACACAGAATCTGCTGGTGCCTCAATTTTAGAGTTCCCAGACTTTAGAACTGTGAGAAAACAAATTTATTGTTTAAGTCCCCCAGGCTATAGCATTTTTGTTACAGCTGCCCAGGCAGACTAAGACAAAAAATCTTATGCACTTCCCTATATCACTTTGAAAGCCGTCAGAGTTTAAGCTGACAATATAAAGCTCAAATAGTAGAATTTTGTGACAATCACCTTGTGGGAAAGGACTTTTTGGTGAGGTAAAAAATGAGGTGTTTGGATATTTCCAATTCTCCTAAAAATGAAATTATATAGGAATATATTCAATGGTGTGCTGGTAAACCATCTCTATGGATGAAAAAAAAAAAAAAGCCCATAAGCCTTGACAATTTCTGTCATGTAAACAAATATTCCTACCATGGCCCATTTCAATCTACAAATGTTTGAGCAACTGGCATATAAAATACTTGGATATTTAATAAATAATCAGCTCTCAAAATCCAGGACAACCCTACTCTAGTACTCTACTGTGTCATTTTATTTCAGCTATATGTTAACTCTTTAAGTACCATTCTTGAGCACATCTATATAAGATCCTAGCCTATGGGAAGTATAGGAAATCAGGATATGCTCCCCCTACTTGCCCCCTCCTTCAGAAGAAAAGTCCTTTGACCGTAAGAATTATTTTGTACTGATTATTTTGAAGAGAAGCTCTGAAGCTCTGAAGACAGACTAGAAGTTATCCTTTTGTAAGGAAAATTTACACTAAGGAAATCTCCATTTGTAAGGAAGCCTGTCTCCTTCTTAGTACCAAGAAGAGAAGTATGACTCTAACTCATAAGAAATGTATCAATGGAGAAGGCATAGACTTAAATCTGCATAACAACCTTACTCTTGTTTATATTAATTTTCCTGGTCACCTTCTTAAAACTTGCCTTCTTTCTTCTTTTTTTTTTTTTTTTCCAAAAATGGCACTTTAGCCTGAATTCTAAGCCCTAAGTGTCCCTAGTCAAGAACTTAGACAAATAGAAGAAAAGATTTTTTCTTCCCCTATGTGGGTCAGTATGTTGGATACTGGGATTCTCCTTCAGTGAAGGACTTGTCCCTGCTGCTAGAAGTGCTGTCAGCCCCTCCAGGGATTGTCAAGACTGCAAAAAGCCACCTCATCCAAGGTCAGCCCTTTTTCAGTGTAGCCCATATCCAAAGATAGAATGATTTGGTATTTTAGAGCCCAGGCCATCTCAGTCCAACTGGGTATAAGGCTGAAGAGCCATCCTAACTCCAGAGCTTCCCATGGGGTTAGCTAAACTTGTTGGGCTTGCATCATAGCTTAACTTCTCCCTTGGCCCACTCAGGCTTATTTATTTTTCCATTCATAAGGTGTTGATCTCAAGGGCATTTAACCATCCCACTTATAAACTCCACCTCAGAGTCTACTTCTTTGGGAACCCAATGTGCAACAGTGAGAAATAAAGGTGAAGATCACCTAAACATGCTGGACATTTTTGCTCCACACACCCTCACCTGAGGCAGACCTCCCTAAATCAGACAGTGTCCAGTTAGTCTTGTAATCAGAAATGGGAGCAGCTGAGACCCCTGACTCTTGCTTAAATAGCAACAGGAGACAAGCCATTTAAATGCAGAGTTTCCTTATGGTTCCCATCCTTCTTGATGGTTTCCACCCCTCCTGTGCTGACAGATGTAGTTCCTACCCTCAGACTGTATAAGCCACTAATGAGCAGCTTCTTACGGACCTTAGGGAAAAAAAAACAGGAAATACAGTGGGATGGAACCTTATTTAACTACTCACTAGAGGCCAGAGATGATAAGTGTGCATTCTTTCCACAGTTTAATGTTTTAAAAGGAACAAAGCAAAGGGGGAAAGAATTGGAAGATCCATTTTAAGTTTTATCTACTCAGCCTAAAAGTCTGATGGGAAATCTCTCTTTCTCCCTCCCTCCCTCCCCTCTTTATCCTGTGCCCAGCCTCCTTTTCTCTGTCTCCCTCCATTCCAACTTGATTATTTGAAGATGAGATTTGTAACAATTCCACCATTTGAGTAACAAACAACCAATCAGAGAGCCCTGGTTCTTCACTCTGAGAGGAAATCCATGACAGATATTGGGTGTAAAATGGCTAGCAAGTAGGACAGTGCAGAGTAGAATGAAAAATAGCCATTGACCACAGGAGAATGATACATTATTATCTCATCGACTCAGGACACACAAAGCATCTACCACGTGCCAGGCATCCTGCCTTGAACTGGGAATACAGTATAACCACAGATAGGCCTTGTCCCTGCCCTCTTAGAGTTTTATAGTCTAGTGAAGAGATAGACATCAATGTAAACATCACATATATAAATATTAATTTATAACTCAGCTAAGATACTAGTGGGAGAACAATAGGTGGAACTATGAAACAAAAGAATTGGATACTGGTGTAAAACAGCATGGAGTCACTTAGAGTGAGGACAAGTATTTCCACAAAGCTGGTCAATCCCTAAGAACACCCTTATCTCAGGCCAAGAGCCCAATGTATATAGTGATGCTGATGAGACTTGTAATATAGTATTTAAGAGTTCAGAAAATAGCAGAATTTTTGAAGAAAGATATCCAAAACAGCTAAAATAAAAAAAATTAATAAAATATGACCTAATATCTCTAAGTTGCAGTGTGCATATGCTAGCGAGTGAACAAGATGATCCCTTTGGGTGTGAAAAGAACCTTTCATATTTTATTTTTATCGCATCCTTTTAAAAGTTCTAATTTGAGGGGCACCTGGATGGCTCAGTCAGTTAAGCGTCCAACTTCAACACAGGCCATGATCTTGCGGTTCATGAATTCAAGCCCCATGTCGGGCTCTGCACTGACAGCTCAGAGCCTGAAGCCTGCTTCGGATTCTGTGTCTCCCTCTCTCTCTGCCGTTCTGCCACTTGCACTCTTATCTCTCAAAAAACAAACATTAAAAAAATTAATAAAATCACTTTAAAAAATAAAAAATAGAAGTTCTAATTTGATACTGCTTTATAATGTACATAATATGTTGGTATAGTAATAATGTACATAATATATTACTACTTGCATTTCATATGTATAAATAGGCATATATTAGATACATACACTCAAGAGTGTTTTACTGATGGGGTACACAATCAAAAGTTTTGAAAACAGTGTTTTAAAAGTACTTAGCAGTTAGCTGGTACATAATAATAATAATTAATATTTACCAAGAATTTACTACATGCCTGGCATATTAGCCTTTTATATGAATAATTTCATTTATCCCTCATAATAACATTTTGAGGTTGGAACTAGTATTGCCTCACTTGATAAAACTAATGCACTGAGGGTTAGGTTACATGCTGAAGATCACCCAGCTGATTAAAGGTAGACATGGTGTTTGAACCCAGGTATTCTGAGTGGAGTGGGATTCTAACTATGATATTGTGTGGCCTTATACATGCCAGATTCCTAACACATTATGTGTTGATGCTTAAAACAATAATATTTTGGAGTTTTTTGGGAAGGTTACTTAGGAATATTTTGGAAATGACACATAATAAATACAGGGCTCATCAATAAGTACAGAAAATAGTATCAAATAACAAGTTATGAGTCATATTTTTTAAATATCAGTGTCTCATGGAAGGTAATTCACCATGATCTTTAACTGAGTAGGATAGAGAAATGGGGAGGAGAGCTTCAAAGCCCCCAGCCACCCACTCTACCCCAAAACAGTGTGAAAACCTGTCCTTTAGTACCTAAGTGGGTAGCAGCTACTCAGCATCCCAAAGGATTGGTCTAGGGCATGTTCTGCTATGCTAGCTACCATAGCTCCTAGAAGATGTGTCTGTGCTACCACTGTAAGTCATTTCTGGCACTAGACAAATAGATGCTCAGATGGATGAAACCCTGGATTTCTTTTCACGGCCAAAGCTGCAGAGGCCCAAGGACTACTATCATGTCCTTGGTGACTTAAGATGGCCCAAAACCAGCCAAAGGTCAGAAGGCAGAGATGATTGGGAGATGAGTGGGGATCCCAATTGTTTCTTCCCATTGTTGTCTGGAATATTTTCTAGGGCTTGAAGCCAGAAATTTGAGAAGCCGTTGACTTCTAGACACTCACCTCTTACCAAATTTTATCATATTAGAAAGAACACTAACCCCAGTGATAAAGATACCCATACACTTTCACATAAATGCTTTCTTTTCACAACTAGGACTGAGTGTGAGACTTTGTTCTCGAATCACATGGCACTCCAAGAGCTCACTGGCACCAACAGCCTTTACATTATTTTGAGTAGCTAGGATTTTTAAGAGATAAAATTGAACAGCTATTTGGAATGTACCCCCTGTCTCCAAATAAATGTTTCAGTGGTTAGTTTCCTCAGAACATAAGTCCTGAGTGGGGCGCCTGGGTGGCTCAGTTGGTTAAGCATCTGTCTCTTGATTTCAGCTCAGGTCATGATCTCATGGTTCACGAGTTTGAGCCCCACTTCAGGCTCTGTGCTGACACTGTGGAGCCTGCTTGGGATTCTCTCTCTCCCCCTCTCTCTCTGCCCCTCCCATATTCATGCTTGTTCTCTCTGTCTCTCTCTGTCCCTGCCTCTGTCTCTCTCTCTCAAAAATAAATAAATTAAAAAAAATAATACTTAAAAAAAAGAACATAAAGAACGTAAGTGCTGAGTGATGATTTGACAAGAAGAAAAAAGTCCTCTATCTAGAGGTCAGAAGAGTTCCTGAGTGCCTTATCCATAGCCCTGTATCAGAAATCTAAGCTATATTCCAGGTGGCAAGGGCTTACCCCAAACTCTCCCAAACATATCTGGTAAGGAATGCTGTCTAGGATACTTCTTAATCCTGCAATTTGGGGTGTTCTCAGATACAAAGTGTAGTAAAACAACTCCTTGGTGTTTAGGTTCTGCGTTCTAAAGGGAAGCCTGGCTAGAGTGCCATGCAGAGCCTGCCAGGCTTCCTGTTAATTCTGCATTTTGTTCATTTTCACTCCCCATCCCAAGTTGATGTCTCTTTTCTCCTCCACCCTTCTTTACCCCAACAAATAGAATTTTTCCAAGATTTTTGGTATAGACAAAATGGTCTTGAATATTGATGAAAAATATAGCAAAGGCCCGGTAAGGGAAAACATGACTTACAGAAAGCTAAGGCATTTAATGTTATTTAGTTTTGCCCCCTGCTTTGAAATTCTCTTCTTCCAGATCTCTGCATGGCTCACTCCCAACTTCATTCAGATCTTAGCTCCAACTTCACCTCCTCAGTGAGGCCTTCCCTGCAGGACACACTTAAATATACTTCACTCCCCATCCTCTTATTTTGCTAACTTTTCTACATAGCACATGTCTCTACCTGACATTACATTATAAATGATTGTGCTAAACTGTCCTTTGTCTATCTCTACCCTGGAATCTAGGCTCCATGAAAGCAAGGCCTGGCATATGATGAGTCCAACAAATAAATATTTGTTCAATGACTAAATGAATGAAGAAAATCTATTCAATTACTAAATTAAAACCAAATGAAACTAATCCTCAGGGAAATATAAACCAAAACTACAATGAGATACCATGTCCTACCTGTTAGAAAAACTATTATCAATAAGACAAGATATAAGTGTTGGTGAGAAATGTGAAGAAAAGGAATACTTGTGCACTGTTGGTGGGAATGTAAACTGGTGCAGCCACTATGAAAAATAGTATGGAGGTTCCTCAAAAAAATTAAAATTAGAAATACCAAATGGTCCAGCAATCCACCTCAGGGTATTTACCAACAGAATTGAAATTATGAGACTGACTCAGGACCAGAATTGAAATTAAGATCCCCACAAGATATCTGCCCTCTCATGTTCATGACAGTATTATTTACAATATTATTATTTATAATTATTTACAAGAGCTAAGATATGAAAACAAAGTGTCCATAAATGAATGAATAGATAAAGTAATGTGGTACACACACACACCCACACCCACACCCACACCCACACCCACACACACACACACACACAAATACACACATGGTTATTATTCAGCCATAAAAAAGAAGGAAATCCTGACATTTGCAACAACAGGATTGACCTTGTGGACACCATGCTAAGTGAAATAAGGTAAAAAAAAATACAAATACTGTAATACCTCACTTATTTCAAATCTAAAAAAATGAACTTGGAACAGAACAGATTGGTGGTTGCGAGAGGTGAGAGGTGAAGGGTCAGGGAAATGGGTGAAGGTGGTTACAAGATACAAACTTACAGTTATAAGATAAATAAGTCTTGGGGATTTAATGTACAGCATGGTGACTATAGTTAATAGTATTGGATTGTATATTTGAAAGTTGCTAAAGAAGTAGAACTTAAAAGTTTTATCACACAAAAAAATTATAACTATGTGAAGTAATGGATGGTAACTAAACTTATTGTGATAATCATTTCATAATACCTACATATATCAAATCATTATATATCTTAAACTAACACATTCTTATATGTTGATTATATCTCAATAAAACTAGAAAAAATAAGAATTAAATAAATAAAAATGCTTTCACAGCAAAAAAAAAAAAAAAAAAAAGACAAAAATAAAAACAAACCCAAATGGAAAAATCTTAGAATCTTGAGACATTTCTGAAATCATCTCTCAGGCTAACTTTTTGCAAAGAAAATTGGACAAAGGTGGAAGAAAACAGCTAAAATGAAAAAAAAAAAAACCAACTGCTAAGTTTTTTAATAAAAATAGAGATCTTAACTATCCATCCTTAACTGAGGTTTAGGATGACAGTAGCTAAGTCTATTCCACTCACTGCCAAGTTTGAGAATCCCCCCTGGTACTTCTCATGTTGTATTATCCAAGACTTGTCACGATAGCAAAACATAAATCATGAATCCCTGTTCTCTACAGGATGGAGGAATAATTGATAATATCCTACAAATGTTTCTCCAAACTCCAAGTGCTGATTTATCATGATGCTTGCTTCTCTCAGTGTGCCGAGAACAATTTTAGAGGAGATTTCTTTCCTGTCTTTTCTTATTCTTTCCAAAGTGTCCTAGCATTAACTGGACATATTTATCTCATGGTCCAGTGACTCTTTCTGGTCAAGCTTTTCCTGTTACCAGAAGAGGTCTGTTCTCTGGCCTCTGGAACCAGAATAATCAAGCAAAGAGAAAGACTGGAAAAAACAAAAATCGTTCACAAGTAAATATATAAGAATTAAGAATGAACCACAAAAAGTCTAAATTACCATTAGAAAAAGTTGGACAGTGAGAGTAAAAATAAGACACTGATGTTTTAATGCTGCAAATACAAAATTATTTATAAAAGTCACATGATTAGCTGTTGCTATAAAGGCTTCCTTAAAATATCTCAAAAATATACAGTATTACCAACATAATTGATAATAGCTTCAGTGTGACCTATTTGCAGCCTTGCAATTTTCCTTATTAAAACAACAGAGAGAACTGATTACTCAGCAGGGTAACCTTCTCTAAAATAACTTCCTTGACAAAATGGATAGTGTCACTTGTCACACAGGAAGTGAAGACTTGGCAGAATTTTCTCTGGGTAGTTTCCTTTGACTTTTCACATTACAGTCAACTGATTTACGAATAATAGGAAGTATAAATTTAACTGTGCTGACAACTCTTTGGAAGTGTACTAGATCTGCAAGACCTTTCCAGCCAAATGGTCTTCTGACCCCTCCAACTCAATATGGCAAAAACATAATGTGTTAAATCAATAATAAATTAGTTATGAAATGGATTAATTGATTCATTAATTTTAAACCATACATGTGAAGTTCCCCTAACCTGCTGTTTCCCTTAACTTCTAACTTCCCCATTTCTGCCGTACCACCTCTATGAACCCATAAGACCTAGGTAGCAGAGTAAGCCATTCTCTCTTCTCATGTCCAGTGGGTCCAAATTCTGCAGCATCTTCCTTCCTTGCTTCTCTTCCATTCACCCCTTGATTACCATCCAAGTTTAGGCCTCATTTGTCAGCTTGCTTTCACTCTCTACCCTCTACATGACAGGCAAACTATCCCTTTGATTTTATCAACATAACACCCTTCCACTGACTACAAATAGAGAGTACATTACTCAGCTTAGCATTCAAGGGCTTCTGTAATCAAGCTCTGCCATTATTTCTAACCCTACATTTTATCGGTCTTTCATACACCAACAAATTGAAACTGCTTTTCTTAGAATATTGTCTTTTTTTCCACTTCCATATCATGTTTTTGCCTTTGCTTATAATGACACCCCCACTTCCAAACATTATATACACCACCACTACCAAAGTTAGTTAACTTTTCTTTCTTTGAAAGCTTTCCTATCACCTTAGTAAGAAATAATATTGTTTTTCCCGAGTGCTTGTGGTACTTGGCCTACTCCCTTAATACCAAGCTTTGTGGTATATTTATTCATTTATTCATTTACTGTGTTTTCCCCTGATTTATTAATAAACTCCTTGTGAGCATTCATTACTTTAGAATTGAAACTGATGAGACTCACTCAGTTCACCTGTATTGAAAGAATGAATAAATGAGTGATAGAGAAAGTTCTTTTATAATCTGCTTTTCAAAAGCAAGTTTTAAACTCTCTATTGATATGAAATTCAGAAATTTTTAGTAGATATTTGGTAGTTTAAATATTACATAACAAATTAATATAAAATCATCACGTAAAAGAATATAGGCCTCACTCAGCTAAAACTAGTTAAAGATTATATATATATGAGGGGGGGCGCCCATGAAGAGGGGAGAAGGGCGGGGTGGGGAGAAGGAGAGAGAGAAAGAGAGAGAGAGAGAGAGAGAAAGAGAATCTTAAGCACACTCCAAGCTCAGTGCAGAGCCCAACATGGGGCTCAATCCTATGACCTTGGGATCATGACTTGAGCCACAATCAAGAGTTGGATGCTCAACTGACTGAGCCACCCAGGCACCGCTATGTATTATATATTGATCTTTTCTCCCCAACAAATGTTAAATGAGTGAAAAAAGCATGCACACACATGTCCTTAATCCCTGGCATTTATTAAGCATTCCAACATTATCTTGTAGCAGCAATGATAGCATTGGTGTTAGAGGTAGTGCAGTGGTGACGATACTGGTGGTGGTATTAGAAGTGATAATGGTCATATGATATTTTATGACTTCACTCATATGAGGACTCTAAGATACAAAACAGATGACCATGAGGGAAGGGAAACAAAAAGTAATATAAAAACAGGGAGGGGGACAAAACATAAGAGACTCTTAAATATGAAGAACAAACAGAGGGTTGCTGGAGGGGTTGTGGGGGGGAGATGGGTTAAACTGGTAAGGGGCACTAAGGAATCTATTCCTGAAATCATTGTTGCACTATATGCTAACTTGGATGTAAATTTAAAAAATAAAACAAAAAACAAAACAAAACAAAAAACAGCTGCATCTTAAACTCACCAACTTGTGCACACTAAATACGTATAGCTTTTTGTACGTCAATCAATTGTCAATAAAGTGGTTTAAAAAAAAGAGTGGTAGTGGTAATAGCAGTAAAGACAGTAATAGTAGTGCAATGTAAAGGGCCTCATAGTAGCCAGACACATTAGATACATCATCTCATTTAAACATTAAAACAGCTCTACAAAATAGCTCTAATCTCCTCATTTCACAAATAAGAAAGTTGGAGTTAAAGGAACTTATTAAGGATATATGGAAGATCTATCTGGTGCTGAATTTTTGCGGGTCTTGAAATTTTTCCCCCAGTACTCCATGTTACATCCTTACCAGTCATCCAATGAATGGAATCCTGTTGCTTCTGACAAAAATTGATTGGATAATTGATTGATAATGCATAGTTGTGTGCAGTAGAGAATTCCCAGTAAGAAAGACAGACTATGGATTTTTTATTTTCACTAACTATGCCCCCCGCTAGCATTGGCACATAAGAAACAAATGTGCATTAAAATACGGTCTGGCCATTTATAACAAGGTCCTTTCCACTTAAAGTCATCTAATATGGTAAGTATACCGGTGGATGCCTCTTTCTCCACCAGCAATGAGGGGAGGACTTACTCTGGATACTGAATTGCCTACTGCCAACTTTGGATGCCTGGAGGAACAAATACTAATTATGACAAATAATTCACATAATTTAGACATTAATCTAGGAAATACTTGAGCTATTCAAGGTGAATTAAACTTTTTATATACAGAATTCATAATCCATCCAATTAAAAATCCAAGAAAACCCCAGTGACTTGGACATTTTCTCCAAGTCTTGCCTTAGTTTTTCAAAAGCAAACACTGGAACTGGCTGATGATAAATGAATCAACATGTCAACAATACAGTAACAAAATTTCTGATCAATTACTGGCAATCCTGCTAGAAAAAAAAATTGTTATAGTAACAGGTAACTATCAGCATTTGGGGGGTCAACCTGTTTGGTGAAATAGTGCTGCTAAGAAATGAAGATAAAAATAAGTAGAGAGTGAAGAGATAAATACTTAATTTATGTCCAGGTGCTAACTAGAGGTAAAAATGAAGAGTGTGTTTTAAATAAAACCCTATGCTGCCAACAAAGTCATTTGAATTATTTTTTATTTCAGGGTAGATAATTTTCTATTATCCACATGAATAGAAAGAATCATATGGAAGAGATCATCCAAAACAACAGAAGATTAAGAATATAGTTAAGATGGTGAAGGAGTAAGGGGACCCTAAGTTTGCCTTCAACACAGCTGGATAAATATCAAACGTTCTGAACACCTAAATAATTGATCTGAAGACTGAAAGAACAAACTTCATATCTAGAGGTAGAAAAATGGCCACATCATGGAAAGTAGAAGCTGCAGAGAGATGATTTGGGGGACAAAAGAACTGAGGTGAGGGACCTCTGATCACAGAGAAAGGAGCGAGAGAGAAAGAGAGAGATAGAAAGAGTGAAGACAGCACACAGGGGGATTGCACAAGAAAAACTCTTCCCCAAAAGCATTGGCTGGGAAAAGGAGAGGGGCTGACTACCACAAGCTTTTATAAGCAGTGGAGCTCAAAGGCAGAAGTTTAAGAAGTCTGCACCATTGCAAGGGTCATGTTTAATGGGCTTAGTGCTGCTCCTGTGGGGAAAGAGAGTGAAGCCCTAGGAGCAGACGGTGCAGTCTGAGGATTCCCTGGGTCACACAGGAGACAGAGTTCCCCTTCTTCAAGTGCATTTGGGATAGGTGGCATGGCCTCTCCAGGTACAAAAGAGCTCACAGGTGCCAATGTGCTGCCCTGTTCATTAGCATAGGAACAGAGACACTTGCTGAGGGCAGCAAACCTTGGTGCCAGCTTTTTGCTGCGCTTTACCGTAAAATAAAATTCAAACCACTGTGTGGTCATGTGACTGCTTTTCTGGGACAAATGACCACAGTGTAGTGAGACCCTCCCTAAAGGATCAGCGCTGATCCCCCCATGCCGGGTTTTTAAAATTTGTAGTTCTGAAGCCCTGACATGTGCCTGAGATAAAACACAGGAGTACTGTGCTTCCTGGCAGGCAGACAGAATGGACAAAGACAGGCTGAAGGCAGGGATCTGATGGAAACTGGGGGACACAAGAGGGAAGACTGCTTACTCTTCTGTGAGGGCTTTCTGAAGAGTGGCAAGTGCGAACTCCCCACTTTGGGGACGAAAGAGTGAGGTGATGCCTTTTCCTCCCAGCCCATCAGCACTAATGACTTCAGTGAGCAACACAATGCCCCCCAAGTGGTGGCTGGAGCCTCTTACACTAAGCCCCATGCCCCTGTGTCCTGCAGGTGCATCTTCACTAGGGCAAGTCAGCCTGAGAATCAGAACAGCAGGCCAGAAGACCAGCACAAACCCCTCATATGCACCAAGTCTACTGATCATAGAGTGCTGCAAAGCTTCAGCTCTAGAGGAAATAGGATCTAGCTTTTTTCAACAAGCAGACCAAAACACGCTTACTTAAAATTTGCCACAGAATAGGCAAGGTCCAAACACCCGCCACTGAAGGCAAGGAGAAACTCTGCAGAGGACTGACTTGAGGGAAGGAATTGCCAAAACACAATAGTAGAATTCACACTCTGAAATACTTCCTGAAGCACCAGGCCCAAGACAGTATAGAACCTCTCCTTAATATAGCCATTACTCTCAGGAACAGGAATATTACAGGCTTTCCTAACAATCACACACACACACACACACACACACACACAGTGACCTAGACAAAATGATAAGACAGGAAATTCACCACAAAAGAATGGGAAGAAGTAACAGCCAGGGATTTAATAAAAATAGATATAAGTAATATGCCTCAAGCAGAACTTAAAATAACAATCATAAGGATACGAGCTGGGCTTGAGAAAAGCATAGAAGACACCAAAGAATCCTTTCCTGCAGAGATAAAAGAACTAAATCTAGACAGGTGAAAATTAAAAAAAAATGCTATAACAGATGCCAAACCGACTGGATGCAATGACAATGAGGATGGATGAAACAAAGAAATGAATCAGTGATGCAGAAGATAAAATTATGGAAAATAATGTAGCTGAAAAATATTGGATCACACATGTAGGTTTAGTGAACTCAGCAACTCCATAAAGTGTAATAACATTCATATCGTATCATTCTCCCCAAGAAGAAGAGAAGGAGAAAGGGGCAGAGTTTACTTTATCAAATTATAGCTGAAAACTTCCCTAATCTGGAGAATGAAACAGACATCAAAATCCAAGAGGCACAGATAACTCCCATTAAATTCAACAAAAGCTGGCCTATACATTTCATAGTCAAATTCATGAAATACAGACCAGGAAAGAATCCTAAAAGCAACAAGGGAAAAAAAAATCCTTAACCTACAAGGGAAGACAAATCAGGTTTACAGATCTGTCCACAGAAACTTGGCAGGCCATAAGGGAATGGAATGATGTATTCAATGTGCTGAATGGGAAAAATATGCAGCCAAGAAAACGCTATCCGGCAAGGCTGTCATTCAGAATAGGAGGAGAGATGAAGAGCTTCTGGGAAAAATAAAAACTAAAGAAACTCATGACCACTAAATGAGCCCTGCAAGGAATATTAAATATTAAAGGGGACTCTTTGAGTGGGGAAAAAATAGACCAAAAGCAACAAAGACTAGAAAGGAACAGAGAACATCATAAGAAACACCAACGTTCCGGGTAATACAATGGCTTTAAATTCATATCTATCAATAATAACTCTGAATGTAAATGGACAAAATGATCCAATCAAAAGACATGGGGTATCAGAATGGATTAAAAAACAAAACAAAACAAAACTCATGTATATGCTACCTACAAGAGATTCATTTTAGACCTAAAGACATCTGCAGATTGAAAGTGAGGGGATGAAGAACTATACATCATGCTAATGGACATCAAAAGAAAGCTGGAATAGCCATACTTATATCAAACTATATTTTATATTTTATATTTTTTTAAGTTTATTTATTTATTTTTAGAAAGAGAGAGAGTGCAGCATAAGCAGAGGAGGGCAGAGAAAAGGAGAGAGAGATACCAAGCAGGCTCCATGCTGTCAGGACACAGAATCCAATGTGGGGCTTGATCCTACAAACTGCAAGATCATGACCCGAGCTGAAATCAAGAGTCAGATGCTTAACTGACCGAGCCACCCGGGCACCCCCAGACAAACTAGATTTTATGTATGTATGTATGTATGTATGTATGTATGTATGTATGTATAAATATTTATTTTTGAGAGAGAGAGAGAGAGAGAGTGGGGGGGGAGGGGAAAAGAGGGAAGAGGAAAGAGGATCTGAAGCAAGCTCCATGCTGACACCAGAGAGCCTGACACAGGCTTGAACTCATGAACTGTGAGATCGTGACCTCAGCTGAAGCCAGACACTTAACTGACTGAGCCCCTTAGGTGCCCCCAAGTTAGATTTTAAACCAAAGACTGTAACAAGATATCAAGAAGGGCATTATATCATAATTAAGGGGTCTACCCATCAAGAAGTTGTAACAATTGTAAATAGTTATGCCCCAAACTTGAAAGAACCCAAATATATAAATCAATTAATAATAAACATAAAGAAACTCATAATAATACAATAATAGTGGGGGATTTTACAGCACTGGATGGATCATCTAAGCAGAAAATCAACAAGGAAACAAGGGCTTTGAGTGACACACTGGACCAATGGTCTTAAGAATGGACCAGATAGACTTAACATATTCAGAACATTCCATTCTAAAGTAGCAAAATATACATTCTTTTCAAGTGCACATGGAACATTCTCCAGAATAGATCACACACTGGGTCACAAATCAGGCCACAACCAGTATAAAAAGACTGAGATTATGCTATACATATTTTCAGACCACAACCTTATGAAACTTGAAGTGAACCACGAGAAAAAATTTGGAAAGACCACAAATACATGGAGTTTATTAAAGAACGTCCTACTAAAGAATTAATGAGTTAACAGGAAATTAAAGAAGAAATTTAAAAAGACACGGAAGCAAATGAAAATGAAAACATGACAATCCAAAACCTTTGAGGCAGCAAAGGTGGCCATAAGAGGAAGTATACTGCAACACAAGCAAGAAAGGTCTCAAATACACAACATAACCTTACACCTAAAGAGCTAGAAAAGGAACAGCAAATAAAGACTTAAGCCAGCAAAAAGAAGGGAAATAATAAAGATTAAAGCAGAAATAAATGATACAGAAATAAAACAAAACAAAACAAACAAACAACAACAACAAACAAATAGAAGAGATCAAAAAAACTAAGAACTGGTTCTTCGAAAGAATTAATAACATTGATAAACCCCTAGCCAGGCTTATCAAAAAGAAAAGAGAAAGGAACCAAATAAATAAAATCATGAATGAAAGAGGAGAAATCACAACCATTACCACAGAAATACAAACTATTATAAGAGAGTATTATTAAAAATTATGCCAACAAACTGGGCAATCAGAAGAAAGTGATAGATAAATTCCCAGAAACATACAAACTACCAAAACTGAAACAGGAAGGTATAGAAAATTTAAACAGACCCATAGCAGCAAAGAAATTGAATCAGTAATCAAAAATCTCCCAACAAAAGTGCAGGGCCAGATGACATCCCAGGGGGATTCTACTGGACATTTAAAGAAGAGTGAATACCTATCCTCCCTATCCTCTAACTGTTGCAAAAAATAGAAATGGAAGGAAAACTTCCAAATTCATTCTATAAAGCTAGCATTATCTTGATTCAAAAACCAGAGAAAGACCCCACTAAAAAGAAGAGTTATAGGCCAGTATCTCTGATGAACATGGAAATAAAAATTTTCAACAAGATACTAGCAAATCCAATTCAATAGTACATTCGAAGAAATATTCACCATGATCAAGTGGGATTTATTCCTGGGCTGCAGGGCTGATTCAATATTCACAAATCAATCAATGTGATATACTACATTAATAAAAGAAAGGATAAGCATCATATGATCCTGTCAATAGATGCAGAAAAAGTGTTTGATAAAATACAGAATCCATTCTTGATAAAAACTCTGAACAAAGTAGGGATACATGGAACATACCTCAATATCATTAAGGCCATATATGAAAGACTCACAGATAATATTGTCCTCAATGGGGGAAATCTGAGAGCTTTTCCTCTACTGTTGGGTACAAGACAGAGATATCCACTCTCACCATTACTATTCAACATAGAACTGGAAGTCTTAGCCTCAGCAGTCAAACAACAAAAAGAAATAAAAGGCATCCAACAGGCAAGGAAGAAGTCAAACTTTCACTATTTGCAGATGACATGATACTCTATGTAGAAAACCTGAAAGACTCCAGCAAAAAATTTCTAGAACTAATACATGAGTTCATCAAAGTCTCAGGATATAAAATCAATATACAGAAATCTGTTGCATCTCTATACACCAATAATGAGGCAGCAGAAAAAAAATCAAGGAGTTGTTCCCATTTACAATTGCACCAAAAACCATAAGATATCTAGGATTAAACCTAACCAAAGAGGTAAAATATCTGTATTCTGAAAACTAAAGAACACTTGTGAAAGAAATTGAAGAGGACACAAAGAAATGGAAAAGCATTCCATGCTCATGGATTGGAAGAACAAACAATGTTAAAATGTCTATACTACCCAAAGCTATCAGCACATTTCATGCAATTCCTACCAAAATGCCACCAGAATTTTCACAGAGTTAGAACAAACAATCCTAAAATTTGTATGGAACCACAACAGACACCGAATAACCAAAGCAATCCTGAAAAGGAAAAGCAAAGCAAGAGGCATCATAATTCTGGACTTCAAGCTATGTTACAAAGCTGTAGTTATCAAGACAGTATGGTAATGGCACAGAAACAGACACATAGATCAGTGGAATGGAGAACCCAGAAATGGACACATAACTATATGGTCAACTCATCTTTGAGAAAGCAGGAAAGAATATCCAATGAAAACAAGACAGTCTCTTTAGCAAATGGTGTTGGAAAAACTGGACAGCAACACACAGAAGAATAAAACTGGATCACTTTCTTACACCTTACATATAAGTAAATTCAAAATATATGAAAGACTTAAATGTGACATAGGAAACCATCAAAATCCTAGAGGAGAAAATAGGGAACATCTTCTTTGACCTTGGCCATAGCAACTTCTTACAAGACACATATCTGGAGGCAAAGGAAACAATAGCAAAAATGAACTATTGGGACTTCCTCAAGATAAAAAGCTTCTGCACAGCCAAGGAAACAATCAACAAAACTAAAAGGCAGCCTATGGAATGGGAAAAGATATTTGCAAATGACCTATTGGATATAGGGTTAGTATCCAAAATCTATAAAGAAGTTATCAAATTCAACCCACAAAATTAAATAATCCAGTGAAGAAATAGGCAGAAGACATGAACAGACATTTTTAGAAAGAGAATATACATATGGCTAACAGACACAGGAAAAGCTGCTCAACATCACTCATCATCAGGGTAATGCAAGTCAAAACCACAATGAGATAGCACCTCAGGCCATTCAGAATGGCTATGATTAACAACACAAGAAGCAACACATGTTGGGGAGGATGCCGAGAAAGGAGAACCCTCTTATACTGTTGGTGGGAATGCAAACTGGTGCAGTCACTCTGGAAAATAGTATGGAGGTTTCTCGAAAAGCTGAAAATATAACTACTTAATGATCCAGCAATTGCAGTACTAGGTATGTACCCAAAGAATAAAAAAATACAGATTCAAAAGGGGTACATGCACCATGATATTTATAGCAGCATTATCAACAATAGCTAAATGATGGAAAGAGCCCAAATGTCTCTCCACTGATGAATGGATGAAGAAGATGTGGCATATATATATGATGGAATATTATTCAGCCATAAAAATACATAAAATCTTGCCATTTTCAACAATGTGGATGGAGCTATAGTGTCTTATGCTAAAAAAAATAAGTCAGTCAGAGAAAGACAAATACCATATGATTTCACTCATAGGTGGAATTTAAGAAACAAAACAGATGAACATATGGGAAGGGAGAGAAACAAGAGAGAGAGGGAAGCAAACCATAAGAGACTCTTAACAATAGAGAGCAAACTGAAGGTTGGTGGAGGGGGATGGGCTAAATGGGTGATGGGTATTAAGAAGGGCACTTGTTATGATGAGCACTGGGTATTACATGTAAGTGATGAATCATTAAATTCTACTCCTAAAACAAATATTACACTACATTAGCTAACTAGAATTTAAACAACATTTTGAAGAAATAAAATATGTAAAAAACAGTAATATAAATCTACTAAGAAAACCAGAAAAAAATCCAGGATATGGGACATTGTACAAATGACTTGGACACTTCAAAAAGTTCAATGTTGTGGGAGAAAAGGACTTTTCCAGATTAAAATGTGGTCAAAAACCTTGATTAGATCCTGGATCTATATTTAAATTATGTCCTAGATGAGGACACAGTTTAAAAAGACATTCTGGGACATTAGGGGAAATTTATCTCATACAAATAGATTATATTAGATGCTATTGAGTTATTGTTAATTGTCTCAAGTATGACAATGGCATAATGGCATTGTCCTTTCAGCTTTTAAATATATTTTAAATTCTTGATCTTCATCAATACTATTAGCATAAATTCATCTCTTCTATGAACTTCTGAAAATACAAAATTATAATCAATTTAAAAAAACAGCAGAAGATTTAGAAGTTGTTCCTATTTATTTCAGAAATACATTACTCAATTTGTGTTTTGCATGCTTCAATTTACTTTTCTAAGTTTGATTTAGGCTCATATTATAATTAGTTTTACTTTCCTGAGCCCTCACCAAGTGCTAGGAGGAAGTTAATCTAGAAATGTGCTAGTGGAAAATAATGTGAAAAAAACACTAAAAATTATCCATCTTGAGTGAGGAAAAATGACAGACCAAGTATGTCCCTTCTTACCCCAAATCTCTCAAAATAGAAACAACAAATGTGTGTGTGTGTGTATGTGTGTGTGTGTGTGTGTGTGTGTGTGTGTGTGTGTATTAAAAGAAAACTAAATCCGTACGGGTGAAAGTGATAAAATAAATTTCCATCAAGGAAGCTCTCAGGTCTAACTCAGAAAGTTCTGTCATGAGTCACATAAGATCCTGGTTCCTGGGGCACCTGGGTGGCTCAGTGGGTTAAGCATCCGACTTTGACTTGGGTCATGATCTCACTGTTGGTGAGTTTGAACCCCATGTCAGGCTCTGTGCTGACAGCTCAGAGCCTGTAGCCTGCTTCAGATTCTATGTCTCCCTCTTTCTCTGCCCCACCCCTGCTTACACTCTATCTTTCTCTCTCTCAAAAATAAATAAACATTAAAAAAAAAAGATCCTGGTTCTTAGCGTGTACTTATAATATTAAACACAAATTCACTTATTCTTTATTCCAAAGACTAATACAGAATTCATAATACACTACAAGAGGTAATCTTACCTGTTTTCTGACCCAGAGTCCTGAGAACAGAAGGAAGTTTCCTTTCAATAACTGAAGCAGTTCACAAATTTGTAATAATAAGACCATTTTTAAAAGATGGGTCACTAGGGGGGGCATTCTTACACTGTTGGTGAGAATGCAAATTGGTACAGTCACTTTGGAAAATAGTATGGAGTTTTCTCAAAAAGTCAAAAATAGAACTATCCAGCAATTGCTGGATACAAAAATACTGATTTGAAGGGATGCATGTACACCAATGTTTATAGCAGCATTGTCAACAATAGCCAAATTATGGAAAAGCTCAAATGTCCATTGACTGATGAATGTATAAGACAGATGTGGTGTGTGTGTGTATATATATGTATGTATATATGTGTGTGTGTATATATACATACATATACGTACACATGTACATACACACACAAAATGGAATATTACTCAGTCATCAAAAAATGAAATCTTGCCATTTGCAATGACGTGGATGGAGCTAGAGAGTATTATGTCAAGTAAAATAAGTCAGAGAAAGACAAATACCATCTGATTTGATGCATATGTGGAATTTAAGAAACAAAACAGATGAACATGGGGGAAAAAAGGACAGAGAGGCAAAACATAAAACATTCTTAACTATAGGGAAAAAACTGAAGGTTGCTGGAGGAGAAATGGGAGGAGGGATAGGTTAAATGGGTGACAGGGACTAAAAAGGACATTTATTGTGATGAGCACTGGATATTGTATATAAGTGATGAATCACTGAATTCTACTCCTGAAGCTAATATTATACTATATGTTAACCAACTGTATGTTAAATAAAAACTTGAAACAAAGAAACAAAGATGGGTTACTTTACAATTTTTCTTTTTTCTACCTAAGATTTCTAACTAAACTGGTGGAATCAAGGTCTCTTGAGATTGACTGTGTGTCAGTATATTTATAAACAGCCAAGTGGCCAGTGTTCTGTGTTGGCAGCCAAAAGCTAGTCACCTTAAATCAAGATTTACAAGCGCAAAATTTTTTATTCCCCTCCATTTTCCTTTTGACTTAAGGAATATTTGATCTGAGTAGCCAGCTGTCAATATATATAATGACACATGAACACGTGTGTAAATATTTGAAACAAGTATCATGACAGGCAGAGTCAGAATTATCTGTTTATCGAATGCATCCATGCTTTGCAAAACAATTATATTAAAAACCATTCTTTTGCAACTTCTAGGAAAAAATACAAACAACTAAACTTACAATAAGAATGTATCAAGGCATTAACCCCTCAGTCAACTAAATTGGCCCAACAGTGTGCTGTTTAAAAAGAACATATACACGTGTATTAATGTATTACATATGATGGTTCAATTTTTTTATACTTGAAAACAAAAATATATCACCAGCTGGAATCCTTACCTTTTCAAGTATAGCATTGCCTTGGTGAGGATTGATGTTATGTTGGCTTATTTCTCTCTTGTATTTATATTCATAAACTTGGTCAGTGATATTAATCAGCAGAGTTGATGGACTGAAGGCCAGTTTTCCACAATCATAAACAGTTCCACTTTCAATATCAGTTGGTGCTGTAGCATATCGTATGATTAATCCCATTATTAGCCCTAAAATAAAGAATAAACAATTGCACTGGAGGAACTGAATCTAAAATGTTCACTACTGGGTGCTTTTAAATATATGATTTTAAACTTGTAGAAGTGGCAGAAGAAAAGGTTATACATTGCCTGGTTTAGAAATTGCTCACTATTCCATAGATACCGGTTCAATAGATTGACTGTACTAAGATATTTGTGGTGTGGACACTATTGTTCGAATATCCAGCACATATTTCCCCCCTTCTTTCTTTCCTAATGGAGCCACAAATTTTGGAGGGAAAAGCTACCCGCTTCTTCAATCTAACAAAGTGATTCAAGAAAACCTTTGCCCTGTAAAATATTGAGTAATCTAATAATCAGTCAGGAGATAAAATTTCCCAGAAAGTTTTTGGTTCACAAATTAGCACATGTATAAGACAGACTCATCAAACTAAAAGGAAGCACTTATATACCATGGTTGGGAGAGTGGTGTTCTTTTTTTCTCCCTTGGGACATGACCAAGACAATTTATTTCTCCATTTTTTTGCTGAAAGATATTTTGTGACCTTAAGGGGATCCAGTCCAAGGACATAGGCAATATACTGAGAATGGTAGGGCCATGGTACAGACAGAACTCAGTTCCTGATGACTTCACTGAACAAACGGATCAACCTATTCTGGAGCTACCCTACTGCTAGACATAATATATTCTTTAATTTTTCAAAAAACTTTGAATCAAGTTTCTGTTTATCTGTAGCAAATGCATTCTAAAGATACAACATTCCTTTCAGTGGAGGTTGAATTCAAGTAATAATCCTTGACTTTTAAGTTTACATACTCTGTTAGGATGCTCACGGTAATCTGGTAACTGTAAACTTTCCTAATATTATGGATATATTAACAAAGAGCAAAGAAACTTCAGAGGCCTTTACATTCCTCAATTTAAAATTAGGACTGATACATGCGTTTTAGGGTAAATCCACAATTTACTCTTTAAACATCAAATGTGGGAGGTTTTACAACTCTTGTGAATCCAGTCATCTAATGGACTTTCATTTATTTATTAATAATTTGTTGGGTACGTATTTTGTACAAGACATTTCTAGATTTAAAATAAAAACAGTCCTGGTCCTATAGCTCAAGTTTGTAAAATGCAAACCCTTAAGCAAACAATCATAATACCATGTGACATGTGCTATGACAGTTAGTAAGCCCTCTGTGTTATATGAGTATAGAGAAAAAATGCTCTAAAGCCCTTTGAATGATGCAAAGCTTTAGATGAATCTTAAAAGGTCATGTAAGATTTTTTCAGATAAGCTGAATCAGGGAATAAGTTGGGATCCAGGTTGCACATGTGGGTGGCAGTACATAACAGCAGAGCTAGCTAAAACTTCCCCAGGAATTGGAAGGATATATTCAATGTGTTGAATCAGAAAAATATGCAGCCCAGAATTCTTTATCCAGCAAGGCTGTCATTCAAAATAGAAGGAGAAATAAATTGTTTCCTAGACAAACAAAAACTAAAGGAGTTCATGACCACTAAACCAGCCCTGCAAGCAATTTTAAGGGGGATGGATACTTTGAGTGGAGAAAAGATGAAACAAAACAAAAAAGACCAAAAACAACAAAGACTAGAAAGGACCAGAGAACATCACCAGAAACTCTAACTCTATAGGCAAGACAATGGTAATAAATTCATACCTTTCAGTACTCACTCAAAATGTCAATGGACTAAAAGCTCCAATCAAAAGACATAGGGTACCAAAATGGATAAGAAAACAAGACCCATCTATGTGCTGCTTACAAGAGACCCATTTTAGACATAAAGATATTTACAGATTGAAACTAAGGGGATGGAGAACCATCTATTATACTAATTGTCATCAAAAGAAAGCTGGAGTAGCCATACTTATATCAGGCAAACTAGATTTTAAAATAAAGACTGTAACAAGAGATGAAGAAGGGCATTATATCATAATTAAGGAGTCTACTCACCAAGATCTAACAATTGTAAATATTTATGCCCCCAATGTGAAAGCGCCAAAATATATAAATTGATTAATCACAAACATAAAGAAACTCATTGATAATAATACCATAATAGTAGAGGACTTTAACACCCACTTACAACAATGGGCATATCATCTAAGCAGAAAATCAACAAGGAAACAATGGCTTTTAATGATACACTGGACCAGATGGACTTAAAAGATATATTCAGAACATTTCATCCTAAAGCATCAGAATACACATTTTTCTTGAGTGCACATGGAACATTCTCCAGACACAAACCTGCCCTCAACAAGTACAAAAAGATCAAGATCATACCTTGTGTATTTTGAGACAATAACACTATGAAACTCGAAATTAACCATAAGAAAAAAATTTGGAAAGACCATGAATACTTGGAGATTAGATGAAAATCCTACTAAACAATGAATGGGTTAACCAAGAAATTAAAGAGGAAATTAAAAAGTACATGGACGTCAATGAAAATGAAAACATGACAACCCAAAATCTTGGGGTGCAGCAAAGGTGGTCATAAGAGGGAATTATATAGCAATTCAGGCCTTCCTGAATTGCTTCCTGAATTCCTAAAGAAGGAAGAAAAGTCTCAAATATACAACCTAACCTTACACCTAAAAGAGCTGGAAAAAGAACAGCAAATAAAGCCCAATACCAGTAGAAGAAGGAAATAATAAAGATTAGAAAAGAAATCAATGATATTGAAAAAAAAAACCAGTTGAACAAATCAATGAAACCAGGAGCTGGTTCTTCAAAAGAATTAACAGTATTGATAAACCACTAGCCAGATTGATCAAAAACAGAAAGGAAAGGAGCCAAATAAGTAAAATCACAAATGAAAGAGGAGATCACAACCAACATTGGCAGAAACACAAACAATACGGACGCCTGGGTGACTAAGGTGGTTAAGCCTCTGACTTCGGCTCAGGTCATGATCTCATGGTTTGTGGGTTAGAGTCCTGCAGCGGGCTCTGTGCTGACAGCTCAGAGGCTGGAGCCTGCTTCAGATTCTGTGTCTCCCACTCTCTCTGCCCCTCCTCTGCTCATTCTCTGCCTCTCTCTTTCAAAAATAAATAAACATAAGAAATACAAACAATAATAAGAGAATATTATGAGCAATTATTGCCAATAAATTGGGCAATCTTGAAGAAATGGACAAATTCCTACAAATATATAAACTACCAAAACTGAAACAGGAAGAAATAGAAAATTTGAAAAGACTATAATCACTCAAGAAATTGAATCAGTAATCAAAAATCTCCCAAGAAACAAGAGTCCAAGGCCAGATGGCTTTCCAGGGGAATTCTATCAAACATTTAAAAAAGAATTATAGCCTATTCTTTTGAAGTTGTTCCAAAAAATAGAAATGGACAGAAAACTTCCAAACTCAGTCTACAAGGCCAGAATTATCTTGATTCCAAGACCAGACAAAGACCCCACTAAAAGGGAGAACTACAGACCTATTTCCCTGATGAACATGGATTCAAAAATTATCAACTAGATACTAGCAAACCACAACCAACAATAAATTTAAAGAATTATTCACCATGACCAAGTGGGATTTATTCCTGGGATACAGGGCTGGTTCAATATCTGGAAATCAATCAAAGTGATACATCACATTAATAAAAGAAAGGATAAGAACCACATGATCCTCTCAATAGAACCAGAGAAAGCATGTGACAAAATATAGCATCCTTTCTTGATACAAGCTCTCAAGAAATTAGGGATAAAAGGACCATACCTTAAGATCATGAAAGCCATATAAAAACACCCACCACTAATATCATCCTCAATGGGAACAACTGAGACCTTTCCCCCTAAGGCCAGGAACATGACAAGGATGTCCACTCCCACCAATGTTATTCAACATAGTGTTGGAAGTCATAGCCTCAGTAATCAGACAACATAAAGAAATAAAAGGCCTCCAAATTGGCAAGGAGGAAGTCAAACTTTCACTCTTTGCAGATGACATGATACTACTCTATGTTGAAAACCCAAAAGACCCCACCAAAAAGCTGCTAGAACTAATACATGAGTTCAGCAAAGTTGCAGGATATAAAATCAATGTACAGGAATCAATAGCATTTCTATACACCAATAATGAAGCAATGGAAAGGGAAATCAAGGAATTGATCCCATTTACAATTGCACCAAAAACCATAAAATATCTAGGGACAAACATAACCAGAGCTTGAAAAATCTATAGACTGAAAACTATAGAAAATTTATGAAAGAAATTGAAGAAGACACACAAAAAAATTGAAAAACATTCCATGATCATGGATTGGAAGAACAAACATTGTTAAAATGTCTATACTGCCCAAAGAAATCTACATATTCAGTGAAATCTCTATCAAAATAACACCAGCACTCTTCACAGAGCTAGAACAAACAATCCTAAAATTTGTTTGGAACCACAAAAGACCCTGAATAGCCAAAGCAATCTTGAAAAAGAAAACCAAAGTGCGAGGCATCACAATCCCAGATTTAGCCTCTACTACAAAGCTGTAATCATCAAGACAGTATGGTACTGGCACAGAAACAGACACATAGGTCAATGGAACAGAATAGAGAAAGAACCCAGAAATGGACTCAGAAACGTACGGTCAATTAATCTGTGACAAAGCAGGAAAGAATATCCAATGGAAAAAAGACCGTCTCTTCAGTAAATGGTGTTGGGAAAACTGGACAGCGACATGCAGAAGAATGAACCGGACCACTTTCTTACACCATACAAAATAAACTCAAAATGGATGAAAGACCTAAACATAAGACAAGAAGACATCAAAATCCTAGAGAAGAAAATAGGCAACAACCTCTTTGACCTCAGCCACAGCAATCTCTTACTTGACATGTCTCCAGAGGCAAGGGAAACAAAAGCAAAAATGAACTATCAAGACCTCATCAAGATAAAAACTTCTGTATAGCGAAGGAAACAATCAGCAAAGCTAAAAGGCAAGTGATGGAATGGGAGAAGATATTTGCAAATGACATAACAGATAAAGGGTTAGTATCCAAAATCTATAAAGAACTTATCAAATAATCCAGAGAAGAAATGGGCAAATGACTTGAATAGACACTTTTCCAAAGACATCCAGATGGTTAACAGATACATGAATAGATGCTCAACATCACTCATCACCAGGGAAATACAAATCAATACCACAATGAGATACCACCTCACATCTTTCAGAATGGCTAAAATTAACAGTTCAGGAAACAACAGATATTGGCAAGGATGTGGAGGAAGGAGAGCCCTTTTGCACTGCTGGTGGGAATGTAAACAGGTACAGCCACTCTGGAAAATGGTATGGAGTTTCCTCAAAAAATTAAAAATAGAGCTACCTTATGACCCAGCAATCGCACTACTAGGTATTTATCCAAAGAATAGAGGAGTGCTGATTAGAAAGGACACATGTACCCCAATATTTATAGCAGCACTATCAACAATAGTCAAAGTATGGAAAGAGCCCAAATGTCAATCGACTGATGAATGGGTAGAAAAGATGTGGTATATATATATACAATGGGATATTATTCAGTGACCAAAAAGAATAAAATCTTGCCATCTGCAACAACACTGATGAAACTAGAGTGTATTATGCTAAGCAAAATTAGGGAAAGAGAGAGAACAAGAGAACACTAGGACTGCAGACCATAGGCAGAGACCAAGCCATATGACTTCACTCATATGTGGAATTTAAGACACAAAACAGATGAACATAAGGGAAGAGAAGCAAAAATAATATAAAAACAGAGAGGGAGATAAACTATAAGAGACTCTTAAACACAGAGAAAAAACTGAGGGTTGCTGGAGGAGTGTTCAGTGGGGGGATGGGCTAAATGAGCAAGGGGCCTTAAGGAGGACACTTGTTGGAATGAGCCCTGGGTGTTATATGTAAGTGATGAATCACTAAATTCTATTCTTGAATCATTATTACACTATATGTTAACTAACCTAGATTTAACTTTTTAAAATGAATGAATGAATGAATGAATGAATAAGTGAATAAATGAATAAAAGTTCCTCAGGATTTATGTTTACCAATGTATAGCATAGTTGTTGGGAAAGTTGGTGCTCAGCCAGAGATTGTGTTTCTTGGCTATCTTGTCTCTGGTTGGGTCCTCACCAACAGAATACAAGCAAAAATAATATGTGCCACTTCTGGAACACAGCTTTGAATGGGTAGGTGAGTTTTCCTCTTCTCTTTCCCATATATCTGATAGATGGAAACAAAGGCCCTATAGGTAGACAAAGCCACCAGACTGAAGAAGCCTGGGTCCCCAAGATACCAGGAGGGAGAAAGTCATCTGCCAACCAGGAACACCTACATTGGACTGCTATGTGAATGAAAAGTTAACTTCTGTTGTGTAGTCACTAAAATTGTAGTATTTTTGTGTTAACTGCCAACAGGATAACCTACTGAAGATTATGTATAAATACATGACTTAAGAAATCTGGTGGATTTAGAGAGTTAGTAGTGGTGTAAGAGGGGATGAGAGATGAGAGATGAGAGATGAGAGATGAGAGATGAGAGAGAGAGAGAGAGAGAGAGAGAAGGAGAGAAGGAGAGAACTCTAGGACAGCAGACCATAGGCAGAGGCCAAGTCATAAAGAAGTTCCTGGGTATGCTAAAAAAGTTTTTATTTTTAACCTAATTGTAATGTAAAACTATTGAAAGATTTT
Organism: Panthera tigris; assembly: GCF_018350195.1. Lineage (NCBI taxonomy): Eukaryota > Metazoa > Chordata > Mammalia > Carnivora > Felidae > Panthera > Panthera tigris. The sequence continues at coordinate 118,854,758 of NC_056668.1, read as the reverse complement.
AGGCAGGAGTGTAAAACAGTAACATTTCTATGTAAGAGCTATCACTTTGACAACAGTGTGGAGAATTAAACAGAATGATGGGGGAGAATAAAAACATATTTCTTTCAAGAATATTTTTACCTCATTCCAGCTTCAGTGTTTGGCCCACTCCTCCAATAACAGTGAGAAACATTGTATCCTAACCTTTGTTAGCAAGAGAAAGTAAGTGATGGATATGTAACCACTATGAATGCTTGATCCACCATAGAACAGTTGGCAGCCTTTCATGTTCCATGCCAATTGATTACAATATAAAACTACTCAGGAAAGAGAAGGGAAGACACATTATGCACACTGCCAGTAGTTTAGGGTACCTGTGAAGAACATCATTTTTCCAACACTCTTTGACTAGGAAGGATTCATTTTCTAAGTTATTCAGCAGGTACCATGAGTGACACTATGACCTCTGCTTGCTATTCAAGTGGGATATAAATAAGGAAAGCACAAGACACTAACTTCATGGGGCCTGAATAGAGAGAACCTGTATTAATACCATTTAAAGTTCCCAGAAGGTGAGCCAATTATTTTTGCAATATGCTTTCAGTGCAATAACAAGAAGTAAACATGAAGTGTCCACTGTTTTTCCCCAAGCAGGGAACTCAATTATTTGTTATAGTGAATGCCTAGTACTTGGGTCCCTGTGGTTAAATTCATACAACGTCCCCAAAACCTAGACGGCCCTGCCTGAACCTTTGCACCAGCTCTAGTCCCAGCTTTCAACAAGAGCACGTTGGAGTAAATAGAGTAAGCTGCTTGCCACCAGAGGTGATCAGATGTAATGGCCATGACAGTGCATCTCTCAGACAGATCTCCTACTACGAGGACTGCAGTTGACCAATGGTCTCAGCTACTGTGCTCTGGAATCCATGACCAAATTCACTGAGGCCAGACAATGACTGAGTTCAGTAGGGGTACTAAGGCAGGGAGGCGGGGCTCCTCTGAAGGGTCACTATGGCTTAAGGATGCCCCATGAGCTTCACTAAACCTTTCTTAGAATTGTGCCATAGCCTGGGGCACCTGGGTGGCTTAGTCGGGTAAGCATCCAACTTTGGCTCAGGTCATGATCTCACAGCGCATGGGTTCTAGTCCTGGGTCAGGCTCTGTGCTGACAGCTCAGAGCATGGAGTCTGCTTCAGATTCTGTGTCTCCCTCTCTGTCTTCCCCTCCCCCACTTGTGCTCTGTCTCTCTCTCTCTCTCAAAAATAAACATTTTTTAAAAATTAAAAAAATAAAGAGAGAATTGTGCCATAGCCTAAGCATTTTACTACATAGCCTTCCTTCCTTCCCCACCTCCACAGAGTATGCAGCTGCACCAGGGTCTGGCAGTTGTCCAGAATTCAAAACTCCCTCCCCATTTTCCATCAAGAAAGTTTTTCCAATAGATCTTTCACACAACTAATCTCTTCCCAGATTCTCCTTCTTGGAGGACCCAAATTAATACACTTGACAAAAGGCTCTAGCCCTGCTTCTCTTCAACCCCAAGTCTTGAGAGGAAGCAACATCTTGACACAGTGTAAAGGCCAGTGGGGATACTGCAGCTGAAAGTGTGCTCAGTTAACAAACACATACACCCATTTGTACACCCCCACTGCAGTAGCAGCAGCTGGAAAATCCTTAATATCCGAGGCCAGACACCTGCCTGTAGAGCCTGATAATGCATCTGACAGCCAAACGTCCACTCATTGCTTTAGCTGTATGTTGAAATAAATATGGAGTGTTGAATTAATGCACTTCCAGCACAGTATTGTTTGAAAGCAGGTGAGAGATAAAGTATGATATCTGGTAGGAATAAAATGCTAATGAAAGGGGTTGTTTGTATACCCCCACAAAGACAAAGGATAAAGAAAGCAACAACCACCTGTGCACAGAGGGAAACAAGAGACTGTCTGCTACAGTTCCATGGACACAAACCACCGTTCTCGTTGGTAACCCATGAACTACGACCTTACCCTCCCAGGAGAAAAAGAGGCAGCTTGTCCCAGCAAAGCAATACCATGCAGCACATGTGTGCACAGGCCTGGTTCCAGATTATATCCTCACAAGCGTGACACTTCCCTGAGCTTTGCCCCCTAGCCAGCTGATGGTATCACCTTCTCCAAGTAAAAACTCCAGTCCAGATGCATCCCCTGCCCCTACAAGTTTAGGCATTTGGGCAACTAAGGCAAACGTTGTATATATGTGCTCTTCAGGGAACCCTGACTTCTCCCGAACAGCATACAAGCCCTAGGTTGAAGCTTGGACAACATATTTTATCTCTAAGGCACTCACAGTCCTACAAATTCTATCTCAAGTCCCACCTATGGGGGACCATGCTCTGATGCAGCCTGTGCTCAATGAGTTCCCTCATCTTTGAGTTCTTATAGCATTCATAGTTTAAACCACACCCTTTGTGGGCCAATTTAATAAAGGCTTACATTGTTCAGCATTGCTTTGTAGACCTTGGCTTTGTCTCCCCCACTAGACAATGAGACTGTTTACGACAGAGACTCTGTGCTATTTTTCATCTCTTTTTCCTTTAAAAAGCTACACTTTAGGCAGAATTGTAACCCAACTTTCCTTAAGTCCACAAACTCCCTTGGAGTCAAGAAGAAAATGATCCTCCAAGTTTATGTAATTGGTCAGTGACCAACATCTTAAAATGTAAAGAACATCACACCAAATGCTGTGATGTTCCTGTCCTGGCTGAGCTTGCAATATACCTCCCATAGCAGATGCCTGAAAGGCAAGTGACACAATGATGTTTGCAAGAGAAGGAAGGAAGGAAGAAGGAAGGAGGAAAGAGGCTCATGGGCACTCAAAATGAGAAACATTTAGAAATATGAGCCTTGTCTTTCTGGACTGGCTTTCACTTCATTCTCCACATTGAGAATACAAGAAAACCCCACTCCTTCCTCCCTCATTCTGCTTTCATGCCACAGACACACAAGGCATTGCTCTGAGACTTGAATTATAAAATGAATAAGATATGGCCCTGACCCTAAAATATTAAAATATTTTAATCTTACAGGGCCTTTTCCTCTTGTCCAATATTGTGATCCTGATTTCCAGTGAGAATAAAGTACAAATGTTTTCCAAGGCTCTTCTCATATTAAGCCTGTATTTCATAGACAATCTGCCTGCATCTTGTTGATGATCATTCTACATGATGCTGAAGCATTTCCCAAAGGGGCTTTTTTAAGAGGAACATGGATGGGAATTTACTTGCATATATAATGATTATATTTATGTACAATGGAACAGATTACAGAATGGTTTTGAAAATAGTACTAAAATGTCTCTGTGATCAGACCTATGGTTGTGTTTATACACTATCACACACACACTGCCACACTGCATGGCAGCACACCGTAGGAGGCTCCCTTCAGAGTCTTTTTCTGGAGGAGTGGTGCTCCTCTGACATCACACAATGCAACAAGCCCATCTATACACGTGTCTAATCAGACTAGTCCATAGGTATATATTTAAATGCTACATGATACTGGAGAGAATTTAGGAGCCTAAAGCAAAGGTACATAGTTACTGTAGGAAGATTGTAGAAGAAATGAGTTTTGTAAGTTCTTTCATTCTGTATGCATTGAATGGCTACCAAGAATAATTTAGATAAATGAGGCATTGCCCCTTACTAAAACAAGAAGATAAATCATTAAACTATATAATACTATATATCAACTTGATTAGTGTATCAGATACTGATTGTCAACCCAGCATCCATCCTGCCTCTTTCCCAAAAAAGCCCTGATTTGTACAGCTAGCCACCCCTCCTCCCACAGCTATATACTCAGGATAAGTTGACCTTTCCCTCAGCTCCAAGGGAGTTCCCTTTCCCCTTGCTGATAATCGGTACTACAATGGCCATGTGACTCTATTCTGGTCAATAAAAAGTGGAGGGAAGCTAGCTAGGGAACTTCTTAGAAAAGCTTTGATATCCTAAGAGAGAAACAGAAGAACAATGAGCTCTCTTATGCCTCAGAATATTATTGGGCCTGGTTAAGATACCAGGAACTTCCATACCCACGTTACTCCTCACCTGATGTTAAAGTCAGACTGGGAATAGCAGAGCAGAGCAAAGGAAAGAACCTGGGTCCTTGATAACAATAATGAGCTGCTGAATCAACCGGCCTTGCAGACTGTTCTCTGGAGTTCTAGTCATGGGAGCAATAAATGTCCTTATTGCTTAAGTCTGTTTCAGTCAAGGTTTCTGTTATTAGCAATTGCATGCATCTTAATATATACAAACTTTTCTTTTAAACAAGTTCTAACAAAGTTCTAAGGAATCCTAAAGAAGAGACCAACTAACTCCTTTCCCCAAAGTATTAGGGAAAGCTTTACATAGGAGATTCTTTTTTTAAATTATTTTTTAATGTTTATTATTTATTTTTGAGAGAGATAGAGAGGCAGAGTGCAACCAGGGGAGGGTCCGAAAGAGAGGGAGACACTGAATCCGAAGCAGGCTCCAGGCTCTGAGCTGTCAGCACAGAGCCCGATGTGGGGCTCGAACTCACGAACCACAAGATCATGACCTGAGCCGAAGTCAGACGCTTAACCGACTAAGCCACCCAGGTGCCCCTAGGAGATTCTTAAGGATTTATAGGAAATCTCCAGGTAGAGTAGAGGACAAGGACTTTCTAGAAAGAGGAATTCATAAATCAGTGACCACAGTGCTAACCAGGTATATCAAGCAGTTTGGGAAGGCTGACTAGGGCAACTGAAATCAGGGGCTGTAGCACACCTGAGAAATAACAGAGGGTGTTCAAGAAAGAGAGATGATTGGCAAAAAAGTCTTGAGAAAGAACCATGAGAGATTCTTGTTGGAAGAGAGATTTGCTGTGGTTTCCAGAAGAGGTAACAGCTTTGGAGACAATCATCTTAAGGGAGAAAAGAAAATTAAGGTATGGTAGGGACATGGAGAGGAAGTTAACATCAGAATTTGTCTTATATTTCTGTGAGGAAGAATTTAGCAAAGAAATTTGAGTACAGGAATGTCAAGATGACAGTAATAAAATTAAGCCCAAGGAAGAGTATTGTTTACCATTATTAGTACTTTTTATTATAGTGTGAGACTCTTTAAGGCAGGGAATCTGGGATACTATTTCAGTCACCCAGATTCAAAAAATATGAACTAGGGATTCAAAATGTGGAAATAAAGAAGAAAAGGATCTGACAAATATTCTAAGGAAGCCAAATCAGTGGACACCATTTAACTGTGTGCAAGATAGTATTCACATATATTAAAGTGTCATCTCCACAACTTTTACATTTTTACTTTATAGTTATGTATCTCACCCCTACTCAGTCTTATCAAAATTGTTATCAGAACACTGATTTAGAGAAATGATATGGGTTTGCATATCAAATACTGCATGCATTTCCTTTTAGCAGTTTAGTTTTACACTGAGATTAATCAAAGATAGAACCAAAAGTAAAAATATGCAATGCCTTCTGATTATTTAGGGATTTCATTCCTTCTCTGCCCTCCCACCAATCTTCTAAATTCAAAGGACTTAAGGAAAGTGTGGGTGTTGCTAAAAGGGACACAATTTATTGCTTTGGGATGGTTCACTATCAACTTGCTTTGGTGAAGAAAAAAAATCCTATAAGGGTTTCAGAACAGGTCTGAGGCAAGAGTAAAAAAAGTAAGAGTACCCAATAAGAGTACCCCATGATGTTTCAAGGTGGGAGGGGTCCATGAACTGTCCTACCTTAGGAAGCCTCATTCAAAGTTCTGTCTTCTCACAGGTTAGAGTCACATGGGAAATGACAAAAAGACACAACCACCAGATCTTCTACCACAGCAAAGTGTCCAATGTTTTTCTCCATCCTTGGTTTATACCAATAATGCACATAGGCACACACACATGCATACAACATACACAGAGATACACACTACATATTTCACAGCACTCTGGGGTTCTCAACATAGGATTATAGACAACTTTTCTCTAGAAACTATCTCAGCCACCAGCTTATATATAGCTCAAACCTTTTGCTGCAAGCATCTTAGGAGATTTACAGAAGAAATATAGATATGTAACTAGCCACATACTAAAACAAAATTATTTATAATGTTTACACAAAACAGTCTATTTTTTTGTTTTGTTTTTGTTTTCTGTAAAAGCAGAAGGGGAAACATTATAAACAGATATAAATAGTGAAAAAGCAGAGGGGGGTGGGGAACTCTCTAATAAGTGAAGATTTTCTCCCAGCCCTCCTTTTCATCACAGGATAGTAATGTAGTGAGGAAGAGAAAAGAGAAGAAAGTAAAGGATACAAAACTAGGAACCACATACTGAACTTTATTTTCCTAGTTCTGAAACTTTAGTGTATCAGAAGTCTCTGGAAGCTTTGTTAAACACAGACTCCTGGACTCTGCCCCAAGTTTCCTACTCAGTAGTGGGTCTGGGTTGAGGCCCACATTCTTGCATTTCTAAAAAGTTCTCAGGTGATGCTGATGCTGTGAGAAGCACTGTAGTATAAGACAACAAATAATTCCCACCATTATGAGTGCCATCACAGTCCTAGAACTCTGTCAAAGTCCAAACCACCTCATGCTCATGCACACAGGTTTCATAGAGCATAGAGAGCCCAGAGGCATAATTAAAGATTCTACCTTCAGTCTCTTCCAAAAATTCAAGTCAATTAAACTAACATATGATGAAAGCCATTTTGTATGATTCATATGAATAAGGCACTTACAGAAACTTTCCCCACCCATTCTGACAACCACAGATATTTAAAACAAGCATAAGTGTGGACTTGCAACACTGTTTTCCCTGATGCTGGGGCAGGTGTTTCCAAGTCAGCCTCATCACTCTCTGTGGGACAGTTTAACCCAGTTTCTTGGCATGGATGTACTTTCACAATATTGCTCCCATTGAATTTCCCATGCTGGGCTTTATGCTATGACAGGATAACATTTCTGAGGCCTTAAGGTAAAAGAAAAACTTAACTACTTGCCTCATTTCCCCACTCCTGACTACTTATCAACAGCAGAAGCTTTCAAGGTGGTGTTTTTGCCAATTATTCTGTGCAGCCTTAGCCAAAGTTGTAAATTTTTGGAATTTCTTTTCCCTTATATGCAAACTGAATGAAGATCATTGTATTTTGCATGGATGTCCTGAGGATTAGCAATAATATTTATACTTAAGATACCTCAGTCTCTATCTTTCTTCTGTAAACTTTCTAAGATACCATCACCTGGCACAGAGTAGACATTTATTAAATAATAGAAACTCTGGGGGCGCCTGGGTGGCGCAGTCGGTTAAGCGTCCGACTTCAGCCAGGTCACGATCTCGCGGTCCGTGAGTTCGAGCCCCGCGACAGGCTCTGGGCTGATGGCTCGGAGCCTGGAGCCTGTTTCCGATTCTGTGTCTCCCTCTCTCTCTGCCCCTCCCCTGTTCATGCTCTGTCTCACTCTGTCCCAAAAATAAATAAAAAACGTTGAAAAAAAAATTAAAAAAAAAAAAATAATAGAAACTCTGGGGCGGGGGGGGGGCAAGACGATGGAACAGCATGGAAGTTTTTTGTGTGTCTCGTAGCCGTGATATACAGCCAGACCAACACTAAACCATCCTACACGCCTAGAAAACTGATTGGAGGATTAACACAACAATCTGCACAACCTGAACCACAGAATTCAGGAGGTATGCGGCACAGAGAGGTGAACTTGGGGAGAGAGAAGCCACGGTGGGGAGGGAGCCACTTTTGGGGGCGGAGAGAGAATGGAGATGGGGGTGGGGAGAGAATATGTGAAAAGCACCCCTCCCCCAAAGCAGCTGGAGAGAAAGTGGAAAATTGGAAACAGCCGCAGGGACTAAACTAAAAAGGGAGAAAGGAGAGGGTTTAAATTCCATTAAGACTGTAAAGAAGGGGAGCACAAAGTCACCCAACTCTGCAGCTCGATACCTGGCAGTGCTCTGGTGGGAAGGGCGAATCCCCAGGAACAGAGTGGGGTCCGGGAGGTTCTGGGGCCACATGGGGAAAAGCAATTCCACTGCAGGAAGTACATTTGATAGAGGCTGTGAGGCAACCTGGGCCCAGCAGACCCCAGAAAATGGCCACATTCATGGTGCTGGAACAAGGTCGTTAAGGGTGAAGGCTGGTGCCAGATGTGTGTTGTGATTTTCCATAATCCTGAAACACTGTTGCTACACTATCTCACGAACTTTTTCTGGGGCGGGCTGGCACCTGGCCACAGACCCGGGGCACCGACAGCAGCAGGGTCCAGCAGGCGTTCCTGGGTGCAGCAAGCATTCAGCCATTGCTCATTTGGCTGTTGCTCAGTGAGACCCTCCCACAGAGGGGTCGATGGGGTCAAAGCTGCAGTCTTTCAGAAGTAAGGGGCTGGGGAAAATAGCTGCATCTGAGACAAAACTGGGGAGAGAGGTACTGCCTGGGGCCTGGTCACGGACAGTGAAAAAGCGGGGAGTGGACCACAGCTGAAGACAGAGGATGGGTGCACGATTGTTGACGGGGGAAACAGAGTTCCAATACTAGAGACTGGGCAGCTGGGTGAAGTCATTTTCACCACTCCCGAGCATGCGCATACGCACCTACGTGCACCACAACAATCCACCTCAGCAGGCTAGCAGCGCCATGTAGTGGAGAATGGAGCCATTATACTAAGCCCCGCCCAGCTGGGCCAACCTGGCACTTCAAGAAAACAAGTCTCACTGCCTACTTAGTTTATGGACTATAAAGCACTTTATAGTCTAACTTTTAGGGGAAACGAAGTAATTTCAGTCCTATTTCAATCTGTTAGCAGGTCTATCTATTCACTTTTTTTCTCTTTTTCACTTCTTTTTCTTGAATACGGAAGCAGAAAAAATTCATTTTTATTTTCAATTTTTATTAAAAATATTTTTCTTTAATGTTTTACCATATTTTAAACTTTTTTGTAAATTTTGCAAATTCTATTTTACTTCCATCATTTTATTTTAGTCTCCTTCAGTGTATTCACTTTTTCAAATTTTCAAATGATTTTCTTTTTTTCTTTTTCTTTTTTTCATTTCGTTTCTTTTTCTTGAACACAGAGAGAAAAAATTCATTTTTATTTTTAATTTTTATTAAAAATATTTTTCTTTGCACTTTTTCTACTATATTCTTTAATTTTGTGTAAGTTTTTTCAAATTCTATTTTACTTCCATCATTTCATTTTTGTCTATGTCAGTGTATTCATTTTTTCAAAGTCTCAAATGATTTCCTTTTATTTTTTCTTTTTCCCCCTTTTTTCTCTAATCTATCAAACCACTTTCAACACCCAGACCAAAACACACCTAGGATCTAGCATCATTTACTCGATATTTTTCTGTGTGTGTTTTTAATTTTTTAATTTCAATATTTTTTAAAATTTAATTTTTTTAATTTTAATTTTTCTAACTCATTAATTCATTTTCTCCCTTAAAAATGACAAAACGAAGGAATTCACCCCAAAAGAAAGAGCACAAAGAAACGACAGCCAGGGATTTAACCAACACAGATACAAGCAAAATGTCTGAACCAGAGTTTAGAATCACGATAATAAGAATACTAGCTGGTGTCAAAAATAGATTAGAGTCCCTTTCTGCAGAGATAAAAGAAAAAAAACTAGTCAGGATGAAATAAAAAATGCTATAACTGAGCTGCAATTACAGGTGGATGCTGCAGTGGGAAGGATGGATGAGGCAGAACAGAGAATCAGCAATATAGAGGACAAACTTATGGAGAATAGTGAAGCAGAAAAAAAGAGGGAGATTAAGGCAAAAGAGCATGATTTAAGAATTAGAGAAATCAGTGACTCATTAAAAAGGAACAACATCAGAATCACAGGGGTCCCAGAAGAAGAAGAGAGAGAAATAGGGGTAGAAGGGTTATGTGAACAAATCATAGCAGAAAACTTTCCTAACCTGGGGAAAGACACAGACATCAAAATCCAAGAACCACAGAGGACCCCCATTAGAGTCAACAAAAACTGACCATCAACAAGGCATATCATAGTCAAATTCACAAAATACTCAGGCAAGGAGAGAATCATGGAAGCAGTAAGGGAAAAAAAGTCCCTAACCTACAAGGGAAGACAGATCAGGTTTGCAGCAGACCTATCCACAGAAACTTGGCAGGCCAGAAAGGAGTGGCAGGATATATTCAGTGTGTTGAATCAGAAAAATAAGCAGCCAATAATTCTTTCTCCAGCAAGGCTGCCATTCAAAATAGAAGGAGAGAGAAAAAGTTTCCCAAACAGAAATTAAAGGAGTTTGTGACCACTAAACCAGCTCTGCAAGAAATTTTAAGGGGGGGGGCTCTCTGAGGGGAGAAGAGATGAAAATATAAACAAACAAACAAACAAACAAACACCAAAAGCAACAAAGATTAGAAAGGACCAGAGAACACCACCAGAAACTCCAACTCTACAAGCATCATAAAGGCAAAAAATTCATATCTTTCAGTACTCACTGTAAACATATGTTTCCTAGAAACATATACACTACCAAAACTGAAATAGGAAGAAATAGAAAATTTGAACAGACCCATAACCAGTAAGGAAATCAAATTAGTAATCAAAAATCTCCCAAAAAACAACAGTCCAGGGCCATATGGCTTTCCAGGGGAATTCTACCAAACATTTAAGGAAGAGTTAACACCTATTCTCTTGAAGCTGTTCCAAAAAATAAAAATGGAAGGAAAACTTCCAAACTCTTTCTATGAAGCCAGCATTACCTTGATTCCACAACCAGACAGAGACCCCGCTAGAAACAAGAACTATAGACCAATTTCCTTGATGAACAGGGATGCAAAAATACTCAACAAGATATTAGCCAACTGGCTCTAACAATACATTATAAAAATTATTCACCACAACCAAGTGGGATTTATACCTGGGATGCAAGGCTGGTTCAATATCCACAAAACAATTAACGTGATCTATCACATCAATAAAAGAAAGGACAAGAACCATATGATCCTTTCAAGAGATGCAGAGGAAGCATTAGACAAAATACAGTATCCTTTCTTGATAAAAACCCTCAAGAAAGTAGGGATAGAGGGAGCATACTTCGAGATCATAAAAGCCATATATGAATGACCCAACGCTAATATCATCCTCAATGGGGAAAAACTGACAGCTTTCCCCTTAAGGTCGGGAACAAGACAGGGATGTCCACTCTCGCCACTGTTATTCAACATAATATTGGAAGTCTTAGCCTCTGCAGTCAGGCAACACAAAGAAATAAAAGGCATCCACATCAGCCAGGAGGAGGTCAAACTTTCACTCTTTGCAGATGACATAATATTCCATATGGAAAACCCAAAAGATTCCACCAAAAAACTGCTAGAATTGATTCATGAATTCAGCAAAGTTTCAGGATATAAAATCAATGCACAGAAATAGGTTGCATTCCTATACACCAACAATGAACCCACAGAAAGAGAATTCAAGGAATCGATCCCGTTTACAGTTGCACCAAAACCCATAAAATACCTAGGAATAAATCTAACCAAAGAGGTGAAAAATATATATGCTGAAAACTATAGAAAGCTTATGAAAGAAATTGAAGAAGACACACACACAAAAAATGGATAAAGATTCCATACTCCTGGATAGGAAGAACACATATTGTTAAAATGTCGATACTACCCAAAGCAATCTACATATTCAATGCAATCCCTATCAAAATAACACCAGCATTCTTCACAGAGCTAGAACAAATAATCCGAAAATTTGTATGGAACCAGAAAAGACCCCGAATAGCCAAAGCAATCTGGAAAAAGAAAACCAAAATGGGAGGCATCACAATTCCGGACTTCAAGCTGTACTACAAAGTTGTAATCATCAAGACAGTATGGCACTGGCACAAGAACAGACACTTAGCTCAATGGAACAGAATAGAGAACCCGGAAATGGACCCACAAACCTATGGCCAACTAATCTTTGACAAAGCGGGAAAGAATATCCAATGGAATATACACAGTCTCTTCAGCAGGTGGTGCTGGGAAAACTGGACAGCAACATACAGAAGAATGAACCTGGACTACTTTCTTACACCAGACACAAAAATAAAATCAAAATGGATGACAGACCTAAATGTAAGACAGGAAGCCATCAAAATCCTCTAGGAGAAAGCAGGCAAAAACCTCTTTGATCTTGGCCACAGCAACTTCTTACTCAACACATCTCCGGAGGCAAGGGAAACAAAAGCAAAAATGAACTACTGGGACCTCATCAAAATAAAAAGCTTCTGCACATCAAAGGAAATAATCAGCAAAACCAAAAGGCAACCAATGGAATGGGAGAAGATATTTGCAAATGATGTATCAGATAAAGAGTTAGTATAAAAAATCTATAAAGAACTTATCAAACTTTACACCCAGAAAGCAATCCAGTGAAGAAACAGGCAATAGACATGAATAGACACTTCTCCAAAGAAGACATCCAGATGGCCAACGGACACATGAAAAAATGCTCAACATCACTCATCATCCAGGAAATACAAATCAAAACCACAATGAGATACCATCTTACACCTGTCTGAATGACTAACATTAACAATTCAGGCAACAACAAATGTTGGTGAGGATGTGGAGAAAGAGGATCTCTTTTGCATTGTTGGTGGGAATGTAAGCTGGTGCAGCCACTCTGGAAAACAGTATGGAGGTTCCTCAAAAAACTAAAAATAAAGTACCCTACGATCCAGCAATTGCACTACTAAGCATTTATCCAAGGGATACAGGTATGCTGTTTTGAAGGGACACATGAATCCTCCAATGTTTATAGCAGCACTATCAACAATAGCCAAAGTATGGAAAGAGCCCAAATGTCCATCAATGGATGAATGGATAAAGAAGATGTGGTATATATGTACAATGGAGTATTACTCGGCAGTCAAAAAGAATGAAATCTTGCCATTTGGAACTACATGGATGGAACTGGAGGGTATTATGCTAAGTGAAATTAGTCAGAGAAAGACAAATATCATATGACTTCACTCATATGAGGACATTAAGAGACAAAACAGATGAACATAAGGGAAGGGAAACAAAAATAATATAAAAACAGAGGGGGACAAAACATAAGAGACTCATAAATATGGAGAACAAACTGAGGGTTACTGGAGGGGTTGTGGAAGGGGGGATGGGCTCAATGGATAAGAGGCACTAAAGAATCTACTCCTGAAATCATTGTTGCACTATATACTAATTTGTATGTAAATTAAAAACAATTAAAATGAAATTCAAATAAATAAATAAATAAATAATAAATAAATAAATAAAGGAAGGAAGCCTTCTAGAGCTAAATGTGTGAAAGAGTATGGGTTTTATGGTCCTGGGCTTAAAGAAGCTCAGCTTGCTGTTGGTTCCCACCAAGTCACTTCATGTCCCTATGTGCCAGTTTCCTTATATGTTCTTTTCTCTTTGCTTTGCTTTTCTTTCCTTTTCTCTTCTCTCCTTTCCTTCTTTTCTTTCTTTCTTTCTTTCTTTTTTCAAGAGAGAGCATGAGCAGGGAAAGGAACAGTGTGAGAGAGAGAGAGAATCTCAAGCTGAGCATGAGAGAGAGAGAATCTCAAGCTGAGCATGGGACCCAACATGGGGCTCAATCCCATGATCCTGAAATCATGACCTGAGCCAAAATCAAGAGTCAGAGGCTTAATTGCTTGAGCCATCCAGGAACCTCAGTTTCCTCATTTGTAACATGAAAATGTTATACCTCCTCCCCAACACACACACATGCACATACAAACACACCCAGGTTTGTGATACCCAGTGGTCGCATGGAGCCAAACTACCAAGGTTTGAGTCCTGGCTATGGCATATCATAGGTATGTGATCTTTGACAAGTTATTTGATTTTTGTTGTCTCAGTTTCTGCATCTAAAAAAAGGCTGTTGTGAGGATTAAATGAGTAAACACATGTAAAGCCCTTATGACAAAATAGTTCACATAGTAAATGCTATTTGTGTTAGCTATTTTCACTATTATATTTTGATGTAATAGATGTTTAACAAATGTTGGTTCTTGATATTTCTACTTCTTTAACCATATAATTTTAATTCAATTTAGACTATAATAATATCTCTGTAAACAGTTTGAATCATAGATTCATTTTCTTGATGTGTATACTCATTACCTTTTAATACCCTGAGAGGGGAATCTTTTGAGGAATCATAATAGTTTGCACTCACGGCTTCCTCTGTAGCTCCTTAGAGATCCAGAAGCACAACAGAATGTATAGGAGGTTATTTTCTTAAAATCAACTTTTGAAAACCTACAGAGAGCAATATGCCTTGAATTTTTTCATTTTTTAAACATTTATTTGGCTAACACTTTACCGCACAGAAAATCTTGCCCTGATCTCTGAAGCTTCTTAAAGTCAACCTTTTTACACTAAAGGGAAAACAAGTTTAGTTCACTGGGCTCTTAACCCTAATTACCTTTCCTACAGATCCCTTCAAATTAAACCAGAACCACTCTGATTTTCACATGACATGCATCCATAAGCCCCTGAATCTCAACCTGCTCTCCCTGTTCTGATGGTATAACTTGCTCTCCTTACCTTTCTGACGGGAATTCAATAGCATTTAATGAGCACTCCTTACAAAATCAGAGCAGGACTAAAAGAACTAAGAGTGGTAAAATAACACTAACTAAAATCCTGTCTGGAAGAAAGGCCTGAATATCATTATAGGCTGGTAGGGTTCTGGAAAGAAAGCTACTGGTTTGGTTGGAGTGACTGAGAGATGCCTGACGGCTGAAGCTAGTCTTTGCCTAAATTTTGAAGGACTTTCGAAGCTGGAAGGGAGCTTTCATTTTTTCCTCTTTTTACAGATATGAAAAACAAGGCCAGAGATTAAGTCACTTGGCCAAAGTAATGCATCTAGCTACTGGGGAAAAAAAAAAAAAAAAAAGTCATCAAGATTGAAAAACCCAAATCCCCAAGAGAGAATCAAATGCTTTCTCCATTAAAGCATACCACATTTGAATAAGTACAAAACCTCAGAAGAGCCTTCCAGGCAGGGGGAGGAGGGCAAAGTGGGCAAAGTGGCAGTAAACAACTCCTATGGGCCTGGCAGTCAAGGAGTCAGTGCTGGACAGGAGCAGAGCAAAATGGATCAGTAGGGTGGAGCCCCATCATGTTCAGCAGCACAATTTTATCCTGAGGAACTTCCAACCAGTGCCCTATGATTTTTTAAGAAAGATAGCTTTTAAAACCTTAGTGATTCACATGTAACTGTATTATCTTTAAATTTCAAACAAACAAACAAAAAAGCTATTGAGTGAATTATTTAACCTTATTGTATTGCTAAGTATACTGTTAGATGATAAGACATAGTTTACATAGTTTAATATGGCATAGTTTGATGAAATAAAAATCTAAACTTTGTGGCTTGGAATTTCTTGGAATTTCTCGTCTGTCTGCTAAATAGTGAGCAAATTTCCACATGAGTTCAGAGACTGTCCCTTATATTGGAAGGCCATAAATCAAAGATAGACTTCCAAGAGGTTTGAATTGTTCTGTCCCTAAGCTTAGATCCCAACCCTCAAAGGTATGGCATTATGAATGTCCTATAAAGTATGAGAGCCTCCAGTGATGTGTAATGAAATTCTTAATGCTATCGGGGAATAAGGAGAGATTTTTCTTTTACGAACTATAAGCATGGGATGCAGGGCCCTAAGTGAGCAGCACTAAGTGCACCAGCTGCTGTCAGTCAATATTTTGGCCATTAATAGTCATTTAAGCTATTAGTCCAATTTAAATGACTATCATCATGGCTTAAGATATAAACCAGTTATAGATTTCAATCCTTAAATTTTGAAATAATGAGAGCGCAGAATGTTATGAAACACAATTACCCATTACTGTTCCTCATGAAGCAAAAATATGGTTATAATGCTGTTACTGATTTTTAAAAGCATCCTAGGACCCTTAATGTCAAAAAAAGAAGATATTTTTCATATAATAGATTATTTGTAGTTGGGAGTATCAGACTGATCTCCAATGAACACAGAATCAAACTGAACACTACACATGATTTTTCTTGGCCTCCACAACCCCTTATAGGATATTTTAAGGTTAACAACTTGGAAATTGTTTCTATCAATAACTATAAGAGAGCAATTAAATGTTCTATTTGATAACTTTTCCCCTCATTTTTCTTGAACTGCTCATTTCCTAAGCCCCTGCTCCTTAGAATTTTTAAGTTGGATTCGTGATCTACTGATAAAATGCATTAACATCTAATCTTTCTTCTAAAGGATATTTGACACATTTCAGCAGAATAACGAGCAGAAAGGCAGAATGTCTTAGTAGAGATGGAGGTTGAATCCCAACTCAGCAGCTAATTACATGACCTTCACCTAGCTAAGTTTTCCTTTCCTTGCCTGTGAAATTAAGATGCTGGAATTATGATCTCTAAGACTCCTTCCCAAATTGTGAATTTCAAATTCATTTATAGGCATTTGGGTACTTCATTCACTTGGCATTTCCTTTCCCCTTCTCATTTAAACGTGTTTATTAGAATGTCCAATCTTGTTCCTCTGTTGTAGTTTCAGACTATTTTATCACTGATAGAAAGTCCCCAATAAACAGTTTAGATATAATGATGAACAGGAGCCAACTTTATAGACATGTGTATGTATAAAAGCACATGGACCTTGCTATGAATGACTGTTCAGTTTTGGGGAAGTTAGTTCACTGTTCTGAGATTTAGTTTCTTCCTCTGTATAATGAGGGGGCTGGAGAAGATAACCTCTATGATCCCCTTAAATTTCAACAATTATAATTCTTTACCAACAACAAAAAAATAACACTAAAATTAAAGTATTTTCATTCATTTATATAGTTTAAGATAACTCAAGGATACATAAAATTTGAGTAAAGGAATAGTTATGCATACATATGCATGTTTTCATAATTTTTATAATCATTTTACTTTGCATTGTTTCAGAATTCGCTTTCAATAACTTACATATAAAAAATTCAGAGGAATGGAAATCAGACAACTTAATCTCACTCTTATAAACCACAAGCCTTAAGAATAGCAATTTAAAGAAATGCTATCTGAACCATTCTGCAATACACTAATATTTTATGATTTCAACCTCAACTTGAAAGTATTTCATGAAGTTTTTAAGAAGTAAAGGTAATCTGGGACTTTTTCAGGCTCAAAAGTAAAAGTTGCACTTATATATTACGAGTACAAACTATGGTTGAATTTTAATAAATCATCAAAATTTAATCAAATGTTTACAAAAGA
Organism: Panthera tigris; assembly: GCF_018350195.1. Classification (NCBI taxonomy): domain Eukaryota; kingdom Metazoa; phylum Chordata; class Mammalia; order Carnivora; family Felidae; genus Panthera; species Panthera tigris. The sequence continues at coordinate 118,837,498 of NC_056668.1, read as the reverse complement.
ATGTATCCATCATGGATTAGCTGAAATTGGTAAAATGAGTCATAGTTTAACCGTATTCAGTGCCGTGAAGAAATCTTCTAATAAAGGTTTATAATTTAAAAATCTGTGTTGTTATGCAAAACCATATATAGCCCTTTAATTTAATGCCAAGAATTACATTGTTTCTGGCTTCTCAGATTACATCCCATATCCTCTTTGGTTATTTATTAGCCAAGTCAAGAGAAAGATATGGTTCACTGTTGATGGAGAAAAGCAAATGACTGGTACCTCGGGGTTTACACCTGACAGAACCACTTCCTTTCTGTTTGACATTTTCTTCAACCTGATTGTGTTTTCCCCTCAAATGAAAGTTTTGTTTTTTGCTTTAAGACCCTCAGTACAAAAGAATTTAACTCTGTGCTCGGAAGGGATCAGCACATCAGTCTCCTGAAAGAAAATATACTGCTTAGCCTATAACTTTTAGTTCCTAGCTCAAGTATCTCACCATGGGATCTAGTTTAGGCATAGAATTTCTTACAGTCTCAAATCATGACTGTACATTATTATCATCACAACATCACATGGTTAGCATATAAAATTGATCCTGTGCCCTGAACCTCAGGGATATAAAAGGCTTTAAGACTTCCAAAATGAGGGAAGAAAAATATAAAAGTACATTTTTTGCTATGAATTATAGCAATGCTTCACTTGTTTTCATTGTGTTCAAAGTTCCTATCCATTACCAAGCTGAGATAAGAATAGTATAGCAAGTTTTAGAACTACTGGTGTCTTGCATTGTACTTTCAAAGATGAGAGTACAGCATGGATAATCTCTGCACATTTTACTAAACTTTCTGAAAGGAATGACACGGTAAATTGTACAGAAAGAGCAATACTTCAGGAGTTTAAAATATTAAATGCTTTTCCAGATCTTTCCCCCTACTCCCCGCCAAAGGCACATAGCATATAATATTAAAAATGACAGTAATTATAAATTAGAAAGTGTAAAATCAGGCTAAGAAATGAAAAGTATTGCATAAGGAAACTTTTGTATAAGAAAATAAAACATTGCCCATATAATTAAAATGGGTTTGGATACAGTTTTTCCAATAGCAGGGGTGGGGTATGTTTCTGCCAGTTTCCTTCTTGAAACTAGTTGACATAAGACGATTCATTCCATACAGTTTTAAATAATGCTATTTCCAGAACGTTATAAAACTCATCAGTCCCTCCTGTGAAAGACTGCTTCTCTTTGTGACTGCAGAGTCCTGACTTCCCAATATCTATCATTACAAAAACAGTTTGCAAAAACAGTTTGCTCGGTTGGACTCCCCACATGACAATGGACCCGCATCTGTCAACAGACTCGCATTATGTGCCGCCTGAGAACACGACTATGACATTTACTCTTGTGACAGGGCAAATTTCAGCAGCTCATCTGGAAAGAGATGAGCATTCATTATGCTGCAGCACCTTTCATCAAGCTAATGACATTTCAATCAGCACATTTTCTCCAGTTTCAATACTTTGCCATCTGAGCACAAGTCTCTAATTACACCCAAGCAACAAGTTTCACATCAATCCTACAATTTCTGCACTCACCATACACCATTGCTCCTCCGGTTTCATGCAAGAAGCGAAATCGATGATTTTTAAATAACCAGATTGTCAAAATGGTAAGGATGAGCAAAAAATTAAAGACAAGCAGCTCCACTGCTCCCTGATGTTGAAACTGATACTCATCCTTCTCTGACATAAACCTTTGCTGTCTCTCCATTCTCTGGTCTTCTCGTAATTCCTTAGACAAAAACCTGGATAAGGACTATTTTATCCAGATTTGCCTGAAACAGTCTAGCTGCCTGAAGATTTCAGAATAAACACTGCCACTTAAGTTGCTACTTCATGAGCGTTCTGCCTTAGTATTCAGATGGCTTCTCGTTACAACTTCCTGTTTCTCTTAAAGCAGCCCTGTCTCTTTTCAAACTCCAGAGTGTAGTTTCATCATGGACTCTTACGGTCTTGAAACAATCCATTCCACGAAATTATCTCTCATGTTGGACAAACCTGCAAGCCATCATTCTGAGATCTTGAGTCATGATTCTTATTGTTTCAAACAAGCTCCTTAAACTGCATAACTGGTGAACTGTAGATTAAGAATAAAACAGATCACCTTTCATCAGCAACATTTTCTAAGTTCAAAAAGCTAATTCCAAATCATAACCTCAATCACACGCCAGATTTCACCTCTCCAACCAAAGTCTACCAATGTGACAGGGTTTAATTGATGGCTCTGATTTGACCTAAGATGATTTCACAGGAATTTTGTTTTAAGGTGAGAATGAAAAAAGAATTTAGTATATGACTCCCCCTCCTTCTCTATGGCTTTATATAACTGGTAGTCACAAGTGCAGCATTTAAACTGCTCCCTTTTACCAAGAATAAATGAAAGCAAAAGACACAGAGAAAATCCTGTCCCCATCTCTACAGCTGTGCTGTTTGGATATGTTAAGTCAAAAAAGAAAAGACACTAAACACATATCTTTGAAGGAAGAAACCATATAGCCATCCTCAGCAATACTACGTACATGGATTTCTCTTTATAGAGCTTCTGGTCCAGACATCCAGGACCCACAGAAATCTGCCATAGATCACAAACTTCCTCTGTCCTGTGGCAAAACAATGTGGTGAGGTCACTGAGGAATAGTCTGCCACCAGCAACAAAGGCTCCAAAAATCACAAGACTTAGACCATAACAGTGATGATTCTTCAGCTCACCTTCCATTTGGCAGGCCGTTTCTGTTTGAATTCATATTTTTATGCTTTTTGGAAAAGTTCAAGACAATATTACTACCAGGGGCTCTGCTGATTTTTCAGCAACTGCTATGATTTGTTGGCCTTATTGGTTCTATAGTGCAATTAGATACATCCAAGGGTTCAGTGAGTTTTTTTCTCATTTCATGGGTTAAGTGAGTTTTTTCTCATTTCATGGTACTATTGTAACTCAGGAGTATAAATCATTTAGTATGCCCACATTCAACAGAATTGGCATTCAGTGTGTAGAGTGTAAATGATTTCTTGAGTAGAGAAAGTCCAAATATATCCTCCAAAGCTCTTGTCACCAAAAGCTAGAGGTCAAACATATAATATATTGGAAACTAACTAGCTCCTCAATAACAGCTTCACCCACAGGAAAGTCTCTCAACCACTTACTGTAAAACTGCTGTTTCAGCTTCTTTGCCTTCTGCAACTTTTGAAGCTGATTTCCTCTCTGAGTTTAACTCAGTGGGGGGTATTTATGTGGGCTGCAGATGTTCTTTTAACACACTACCCTTTTTGGCAGGCATATATGTGATGACTAATATTCGCACTGTTTTGAAATCTGTCAGCTAACGCTTGTGAGAATTTCATGAAGCCTTAGCTAGCAGGTTCTACCTTTACAATTTTGCAATCCCACAGGTTTAGTCTTGAGTTGTTAGATTTACAAGATAACCCGAATTCAAAGTCTAGCAATTCCTTTTCTTTTTTTCTGTTTTGATCATCATTTAATTACTTTGGTTTCCTTTTAATAATGGTAATTACTCCATCTGGATAGAATAAACTTTCTTTGGTTGTCTTATTATGACATCCAATTGCATTCTCTTACCCAATAACACAGCTCAATGAGAGGATTAAAGTCCCTGAAATGTTTTGATTGGCTAATACATTGTTTTTAAAAGTCCTAAATTTGATGTCAACATACTCAAATAAGTATATTTCACATTGAAAACTATATATATGGCTTCTCTAGAAAAAAAAAACAAACAAACAAAACTGGTAAGATCTGGCCCACTGGGCTCTCCTTCCCATGTGGCCACAATCTGTTAGTGCCTGTTTGCCACAAATCCCATTCATCCCATTTCACTCATTCATGTTCCCTGTGTGGCCCCTGCAGTCATTTGGAAGTGTGGCCCCTGGTTCACTCTAGGAATGGAATATATTCACTGTTCTGCTGTTCAATATCATTTTATTTTCTGTTGCACCAATAAAAGTACAAAAAAATGAAATAGAAAAACATATTAATATGGCACCTACCATGGACAGGAAATATTTTAGGAAATTTAATTTAGTCTAAATTAATGTTCATAAAAACTCTTCTTTCTACAGCTGAGGGATTTAAGGCTCAGAGTTGACAACATATGCAAGGGTGCATAACTAGTGGAAGTTAAATTTCTGTCTGGGGTTTAATGGCCTTAGGATGACATTTCTACGGTGATTAACTCATCTTGGTTTGTCAGGGACTTTCCTGGTTTTAGTACTGAAAGTCCCGTATCCCAGGAAACTCCTTAGTCACAGGCAAACCAATCATCCTAACAGCCAAGGTTTCCAAAATGTGAAAATCCTCTTCTGTCAATAATAACTATTCTTTCTGACATTCCTGAGGGGTAATTCACACAAAGAAGAATATCAATTAAAAATTAAGGCACTGTTTTATTAGCTGGTGACAATAATCCTCAGTGCCAGGTTCTCTGATGAAGTTGGAATGGAACCCAAAATTTAGGCACAAGGCTCAAAGAAACATTCTTGATTGTTCCTTAATCCCACTCTTAGAACCTGCTGGCCAGTGAGTCAAAAGTTCTTGCTGCAAGATGCAACATGCAGGTGAGAGGAAGTAAAGAGCAAAACAAGATGGCACAGCTCATTTCAGTGAGTATGCCCTGCCTTAGCTTGCCTATCCAGCACCATGGAAGGAAAGACTTGAAGAGAGGAGCCTCCCAGGCCCGGTAACCTTGTATTGCATGGTAATACCACCACTAGTGAACATGACCAGTTAGAATGCATATACTCAGTTTCAGAATCTAACCAATCATTTGAGAGTTCCTTATTCTTGGAGAGGACAGTGGAGATTGTGGGCTCAGAGGATCAAGAAGGGAGATTTTCCTAGGGTTGAGGAGAGATGCTGAGAGTTCCCTTTCCTCAATCACTAGAGTCCCACCCTGCCAACTTCTCCCTCAACCACTGTGTTTAACAGAAAATACTTAAGCCAACCCAGGGCTTCATTCACTTGGCCTATCTCCCAATATTCATCCCTCTCTGAGACCGGTGAAGTGGGGCTATATATTTTGCCCCCAAAATTTCTGAAATGGGCCAGGACAGGACTGTAATTAAGTTTACTTAAGGAGCATACCATGTCCTGAACCAAAAATTCATGACCCATCCCCCATTCTATTGTCAAATTCATCATAAATTCATCCATTAAAGTAATGAAATAAGGAGACTATTAGGCTGGGGTGGCTCTAATGCCTTGGTAGCCTATGCAAACAAACCAAATCTAAGCCACAGTCAATGCACTCAAATCTAAGAGTGAAACTTAAGAACAATCAATTACAAACAGCCACCTAGACTTTCCCAAATAAGGCAATCACTTAAGTGATACCCAATCAAATAATTTCCGAGACTCACTTCCACATCTTTTCTATAAATACTTCTCTCTTAGCTCCTGTTGGTAGAGTACTCCTAAACACTTTCAGTTTAGTGCTGCCCCAGTTTAAATGGATATATACTCCCAAATAAACTTTTACAAATTTTAATGTGCCTTAGTTTACCTTTTAACACATCTCAGCTTCCCTACCCTCCAAAAAAGTCACATTAGCACAAAAATGTCCCGAATTTGAAGAATATGTGCCCCTCCCATTAATAGACTCTACAGAAAAATAAGAGTTCAAAAATTTCACAAGGAAGTTAAATTGCAATAAACACTTAAACAATATTAACTTCCCCAAAACTTACTACCCAACACCTGGTTTTTCTTTGTCTGCCTCTGTAGAGTCTTGGGTCTCTGGAACCCAGGGCCAAAAACCCTCAGTGGGGGAAAAACACATTTTGGAACAATGCTGGAGCCTCGGACCACAGCAAACCCCCTCGGGCATAATGTCCCTCTTAAGAATGTAACAGATACCACCTACTCCCCCTCAGGTTCCCCTCAGGAATTGGACAATCAAAATACCTAAGGAAACTAAGTAAACCATAAAACTTATGTTATCTGAGGGACAGTAAGGCCATGTCTGACTCTTCACACAATGGAATGGAGCCAATCAGAAATGGACAACCCAGCATCTAGAGTTATCCAGTCAGTAAGGGTAGAACCTGAGAAGGAATGAGGGGGAAGGGAAGAGGGTACTGAACAGAACCTTATGAAACAAAGACCCTTGCCTGTAGTCATGGGTATTCACCCTCAAATGCCTCCTCTCTGTAAAGAAAGCTTTCATACTACTCTTATTTTCTAATCTTATACTCTAATAAACGTTTGCCTGCTGCTCATTTTGTGTCCAGTTCTTCATTCTTCGAAGCAGCAAGACAACAAATCCCCAGTACGGAGGTAAAAAATCCTGCAACATTTCTATTCAACAACTCAGGTACAGAAACATGTTTGGCATAAATGAGGATCTCTTCTTTCTTCTACCCTACAAGGTGTGTTCCTTCAGTGCTCTGAAGTGGGAAAACCGGGATATAGACCTCACTGTTTTTTCCCAGGTGACAATTTATCTCTGGATTGTTGATCTTTGATGGCCAGGAGTACATAAGAAGTTTCCCTATTCAGGGATAACCAGAAAGAAAGTGAATCCCCTTCCACTTGCACTGGATGCCACTTACTGGCCTTGCCCCAGAAAACATATACGAGATTCCACTTTTTATTTAGGCATTTATTCATTGAAGAATTCCCAAAGCTGTACAGAGTGGAAGAAAAGCAAATTTGGCATTGTGCTTGTAATCTAGCCACATCGGCCCTATGCCATTAAAGGGCAGTGGCTTCACAGCTAAAGCCTCAAGAGTGAGGAGGGTCCCAGATGGATAGCCCTGGATTCTTAATTCAGCCTCTTCTCTCCTTTTGTCTCCAGCTTTGTCCTGGCAACACATCACCACTTTTCTTTTGTAGAGAGAAACAATAAATGTTACATATCAATTATATCTCAATTTGAAAAGGTTAAGAAAAAAGAAATAAAAGCTTTGGTCCATTGATCCCCTCTTCTGTCTTGCACATATTGAAGAGTCAGGCATGAGAAACTCATTGGCTTTTTACTGTATTTAATCTCTGTCAGCTTTTCACAAGGTAAGGTAAATGCAAGCTGGCCACAGTGGCTTCCCCCAACCTAGGAAGGAAGTTTCAGAGATGAAGGGAAGTATGAGCTCTGGAGCCAAGGACAGGGCGGACAAAATGGAAAATTGCCACTGGAAGCTGCAGCTTATTTTAATGAAAATTTCCTGCAATCAAAGACCTGAGAAAATGCATTTCTTTGATTTCCTATTAACTGTCCACATGATAAATTAACATTCTTCTTAGGATATAACTTCTATTCTACGTCTTAAAAACTAGTAAGTCTGACCTCATTAGCTAAAAGACATTTTGCCCTATCACTTCTGTTAAGTTATAAAATGTTTATATGAACTAAAAAGAAAGGCCCCATGCCCTTCATCTCTCCCTAATTTCTACACTTTTTTCCAGTGAGAGAAAGGGACAAAAGAGAAGGGAAAGCAGAATTTTCAAAAAGGTGACACTGAATAATCTTAAAAATATTTTTCTGAAATGAAGTATGTAAATGGCAAGCAGGTTTTGACAGAAATACCTCTAGTGTCTCTTAAATCTATTAAAAATCCAGCCTTTGAGGCAGGCTTTGTTGTCTCAATGTGGGTTCCCTCAAAAGCAGAGCCTAAGACAAGGACTTAGGTGCAGCTAGTTTATTTAGATAATCCCAGGAATCACAAGTGAGGAAGTGTGCATAAAGACCAGGAAATACCATTATTCAGAAATAAAATTATAAGCCTCATTGGAGCCATTCCCCATTTCATCCATATCTTTACAGGGTCTGTGTACTTTGAAACTTTAATTTATAGGTATGCTGAAAACATTCCTTAAGCAGCACCTAAGATTAATTTTATTTATGCTTGAGGCAACTAAATTACATAATAAATTCCATGACAAACAACATGGGTCTCTTGGATAAGAAGGGAAATCATGCCCTATGGCCAGCAGAGTTAAAGTCCCATATCACCTGTGGAGAGGAAATTCTATATGCTTTGAAATGTTATTTTATGATGGTTATGTCATATCTAAAGTTTATGCTTTAAATTAAAAGTTTAAAACTATCCTGGGACTCTTTGAAGACTATGTAACTTGGTGTATGCACATATAAACATACATTACATACAACCCCAGGATTGTACTCCAAATAAAGTTTAAATTAACAATAGGTGGTTAAATATTCATTTTAATCCAGCATTGAAAGTTTTAAGGGATTTCATAGGAAAGTGTGATTTTAGTTCTATAAAAATGTCCTACATTACTGTGGAAGAAAACGACAAATTCACAAAGCTTTTCAATGGCATTTCTTTTGTGTGTTCTTATTACATTAGATATTAGATCCAAGAATGTTTCTTCGTTACCTAGACTAAGTATGGATATGCAAATAACAATTATATTATTCAGTTAGAAGATATAAATAAGTAATCCATTCTCATTTCTAAGCTCTAGTTGAATGTATATGCTCCCTCCCATTCATATGTTGAAACCTGATCCTTACTATGATAATATTTGGAGGTTGGTCTTTTGGGATATAATTAGGGACTAGTGTCCTTATAAAAAGGACCCCAGAGAATCCCCTTGGCCCTTCTATCATATGAGGACACAGCTAGAATATAACTGTCTATATATGAACCAGGAAATGGATTCTCAACAGACTCCAAATATGCTAGCATCTTGATTTTGGGCTCCTCAGCCTCCAGAACTGTGAGAAATAGATGTTGTATAAGCCACTCAGATTATGGTAATTTTGATATAACAGCCGAGACAGACTAAGACACTAGGTAGGGGAAAGAATATTCCTCAAAATACTATCAGGACATATAAATCTCAATTGAAGCTGTAACAGAGAACATCGTATTATAGCAGCTGTCAGAAAGGCTCTTCAAGTTTCTCAGATTCCTTAACAAAATTCTTGAAAAGATAAGACAATTATGAATATTTACTCACTCTTCGTATTCTCTCTACAAAAATAGTTTTTCTACAGCACATTTGGGCTCCACAACTGAGGGACTATAAACAATATACAGTTTGTAAATCTTAAGTGAAGAATCTTTTTTTAAAAAGCAAAAATGTCTTCCTATCTCTACTTTGAACATACTTTGAACCTTGTCTGTTAATGCACTATAATCTTGAGAAATGTTAAATTTAGAAAGAGCAGAATCAATTGATTGCCAGAAATTTAAGATTGAGACAGTGCTGAATTCCACCAAAACTTACTCTTACAACTAATTTATATCCATGTGAAAAATGGAGGGGCGCCTGGGTGGTGCAGTCGGTTAAGCGTCCGACTTCAGCCAGGTCACGATCTCGCGGTCCGTGAGTTCGAGCCCCGCGTCAGGCTCTGGGCTGATGGCTCGGAGCCTGGAGCCTGTTTCCGATTCTGTGTCTCCCTCTCTCTCTGCCCCTCCCCCGTTCATGCTCTGTCTCTCTCTGTCCCAAAAATAAATTAAAAAAAAAAAAAAAAAAAAAAAGTTGAAAAAAATTTAAAAAAAAAAAAAAAAAGAAAAATGGAATTGTTCTATTAGGATTCAGCACTTTAACCTCAGTTCCTCCCTTTCACTATCTTAACAAAAGAAGAATATACACAAAATAAAAACTGAGCAAGAACACAGTTATACCCGAAGTATAAGGCTTTTGGTGAACTATGTTTGAGAATCTGGCTTAGACCAGAGGCCTCCCACCCCACCCAAAAGCTACATGGGAAAGTAAGGAGGACACATTCAGAGACACACCTCCTGAGGTAAGACCAGATCTGCAGGGCAGACTCCACATCCATGCACTTAGCCTGTTTTAAGAAGGGAGGTCTCCTGCAGAGACAGCAGGAAAGAGAAAGAAAGAAAAAAAAAATGTTAGCGCTCTACCCACCCCTCAACCTTCAGGGCTCACTTCAACTGCAATGATCAAAGAAGGAGATAAAATGTTCAACCTTCTCTGCTCCCAAGCACTGGAAACTCACCTCCAGTAAGGTGTAGCCCAACTGATATGAGAGTGGGATCACCCACTGAACATTCCTGTTCCAAGGGATCAAGAGAGAGGCAGAAGCTCCCTCGTGGCACCTCCAAAAGGTTAGATGTATAGGTAGAAGTTTACTCCTGCATGGACCACTGCAAAATGTGGGGATAGTAGCAGAAGGATTGCCCATTAAGTCTCCTCAGGTATTTGTGCTTTAACCCTGTTGCATTTAACTGTCAAGCCTGTTAGGCTGTCAGGCTGACCCACTTCAGAGAGGAAACCAGCAATGTGTCTAAGAAATTCTCCTGTATTCAAGAGGATGCTTCTTTTGAATCCTCCTGAGACCAGTGTGTTAAGTGATCTAACTATTGCTCCCTTCGAGAAAGGATAAACATTTATAAATTTGCCTTAACTCCACCTCACACCAAAGGACGAAGAATTATTCCTATTCAACTTTTTTGTGTGTAAATTGTGTTGATCCATATCGTGCAACCAGTTTTTTTAAAAAGTAAACAAGCTCCATGTGCTAGCATAAAAATACTCAAAAAATGCTCAAAAAATAAAACAATAAACATCCCAGATTTGAACACTGATTATTTGATTATTAAGTTGAAAGAGTAAGCGCTAAAATTCTAAATCAAATTCCCTTTCCCCTTGTAAACTAAATTCATTTTTTTTCTGTATACTTTCTGATTTTGTTGGATTGGTCTCATTCTGATGGGGTCAGATTTCCTTCAGCAGCTATAGTACTTTAAACCATCTCTGAAGCACTGAGATGACTACAGCTTCTTCAGCAACTACAAAGTTGAATTAATCCAGCCATAAATATTCATTCTGGTGTGCTAAAGAAAAGGACACCTGAGAATCACAGCACCAGACTTACTCTAATAAGTTAAGAAAACACAAGCAAGCAATTCCCATGCCACTTAGAGCATCATCCCAATCAAAATTATCTGTCCCCATTTTTGTAATTAGTACAACCCAGGTCTATATTTTTGTCATCATTCATGGAACATTGCTGAGAGTTTTTACCACTGGGAAATGCAGGCATGTGAAGAAAACACAAAGTTACAGGTAAAATATTTTGTTATCAGGCTGACCAACACAAACGTCCATATGGGCATGTGGGCCAGAGGAATTTAAACCCACAAGGGAGGAAGTGCCCATTCACTGGCACATTGTGTTTCCTACACTAATGGGGAAATTCACTTGGATATACTGCACTGTCTCGCCATTAGAGAGAAACATTCAAAATACTATCTTCTTTTTTAAAAAAAAAATTTATTTTGAGAGAGTGAGAGGGTGAGAGTGGGGGAGGCGCAGAGAGAGAGGGAGAAAGAGAATTCCCAAGTGTCAGAATCTGCACTGACAGTGCAGAGCCGATGCAGGGCTCCAAATGACAAACCATGAGATCATGACCTGAGCTGAAATCAAGAGTTGGATACTTAACCCACAGGGCCACCCAGGTGCCTCAACACTATCTTCTTTTAAAACCATAAAATGTGCAGTGATGACACCTCTAGTCCAGTTCTCCAATAAATTTAAATTTATTGGCCGCCCTGTGTTTGTCCTGCATGTTGAAAACCTCTTAATTATTAATGAAATGACAAACATCTAGACCTTTAACATACTCCACTATAAAATCATGTGAGGGAATTGTTACGATATGAATGGCAACAGTTTTATGGTTTGTTGGGGCTGCATGATGAATGTTGTTTTATTTCCTCTACTTTCATGTGAGCTGAAAATCTCCATAATAACCTTTTTTTTCAAATGAATTTTTATGTCTCTCTTGATTGCTGCATTATGCTTTTTTTTCATGTGATTTTTCCCTAAAACCTTGACGTTCCTTGGCTTTTGGACTTTCCAATCCTTAAACACATTTTTCCCGCATAATCAGTGATGCAACTATTCCTTCAGATACATCTTTTCTTACAGCAGTTTGATAATCCCCTAATACTCCATTCCCTTCTGTTCTTCCATGAATCCTACAAGATCAGCAGGGCCTTGAATGTTTTTTCCTCCTGGGTAGCATTGATAGCTGGATTAGAATGCCTGACGTCTTCTTTCTTTAAGACAAGACAGTTGTTCTAGGGTCCCCCATACAAAATTAATGAGTTCCAGAGCAATCAAATGTGTTCACTGTTTAAAAATATCCAGTCACCTTTTTCATCCTAAATTGTATAATTCTACCCATAAGTTATCTTCCATCTGCCCAGCAGCTAACCCTGGCTTGTAAATTATCTCTTTTGAATTACTGGGCTACTTTTACAGTGACTTAACATCCCTAAACCCTTGTTCAGAGTCCTAACTCTATGAATTTCCTGGACATCTTCCCCCAAACCATGGCCATATGAGTTTTGCAAACTAAAGCGATGGTGTCACCTTAAAACTTATCAAACAATGTTTAATGTATTCTCTGCTAATCTTCCAGCCCTTTTATCAAATATTTTCCATTCTTTTCTGAAAACACCATGCAACATTTCCACAAAATTTATATGTATATGCAGATACATAAGGGGAGTACTTTCAGGTTTACAAAAAAATTAAGAGACAGATACAGAGATTTCCCTCATATCCTTTGCCCACACATGTAGAGCCTCCTCATTACCAGAATCATTCATAAGAATGGCACTTTTTTTTTTTTTACCAAGAACAAACTTACATTGATAGATCATAATTGCCCAAAGTTCATAAAGTTCTCTTGTGGTGTTGTACATTCTATGGGTTTGGAAAAATGTATAATGACATATGCCCATCATTATAATATCATACAGAATATTTTCACTGCTCTAAAAAAACTTCTGTGCTTGGCCAATTCATCTCCCCACTGTCTCCACCTGCCCCTGGCAATGACTGATCTTCTCATCTCCATAGTTTTGCTTTTACCAGAATGTCATATAGTTGGGATCAAATAATAGTAATGTAGCCTTTTCATATTATTTTCTTTCCCTTAGTAACATGTATTTAATGTTCTTCCATGTGTTCTCTACCTGGGCCTTCACTGGGGGAGTTAACTCAGCTTTCTCCATCTTACTGTTTTTGTTTGTTCTCTTGAGCTCTCCAAAGTCCTTGATTGGGTAACACTAAAATATTTCCCTTTTTGCTGGTCCCATCTTTTTTCAAGAATTCAATCTTATTTCACCTCTATTTCAAAACATATGACTTCATTTTACTTTCAGTTTTCCTCATTGATGGTCTGATTGCAAGATCAAACCTCTTTCCAAAGAGTTTTCTGTCCTTGATATATCACTAAACAAACCAAATTCCTAATGTCAGAGTGTTCTGGGTAAAAATCTTAAAATTGTTCCTCTTTAGCCTTTGGTTCATAATAAGGATGGTTTTGTTTTGCCCTCTACTTCCACTTAAAAATGTGATATAGCCACTATAGGAGAAGGCCAACATTCCTCTTTCTTTCTTCCACTACCCTTATGTGGTTAAAACTAGTTGCAGTTTCTGAAATGTACACCCATGAGCAGAATTCTAAACATATCCAAATCAGAGCCAATATATGACTGGAGGTACAGGTCGGGGTATTTCCAGAACCCTCTGCAGTAGCCTCATGAGCCCTAGAAATTATTTGTCTCTTGATGTAGTTTAAAACAAAGTAAAGCAGTCAGAATTTGGAACAAGTGCTCTAGAGTTGCTACTGAGGCCTGATGCTGAAAAACTAGAGGATGAAATGAACACAGTAGTACCCAGTGCCCCATGGGAAACTTAACTTACAGACCTGGCTGAGAAGCACTATGTGGGGGAAAAAAAAAGATGCCATGAAAATGATAATCATTCTTTCCACAAATGTCTAAAAAGGCCTTGAATAGTGAAGATCACCTGCTTTGAGGTGGAACTCTATAACTGGAACTCTGCTTCTGAGCATCCTTGTGTCTGATGTACCAGCTGTGGACATGCTATAAGCCACTATGAGCTGTCCCAGCCTAAGCTAGCCACCAAGTCCCACCCTAAGATTCTTAGTCTCCTTAGATTTCCTTATAGTGACCAAATGCCCATCTTGCGTATCTACTTGTTTCCCAGCCCGTATTTTTGAGGTATTTTAGGTTAAAATTTTCTCTTGCTCACCTCCAGGGTGCTGACTGATGAAGTGAATATAGCCAACTGTATTAATGCCTTAGCAGTACTTCTGCTGAAGCATATTGGAGAATGGAGCTTGGATCTTAGAATTAGAATCTGCACATTCACAATGGGGCTGTGTCCAGGCTGCAGACAAGACTGTGTAGCCACTTACCGAGCCAGCTTCAGGGACAAGCCTACATTGGGCTCCGTCTCAAATAGGTACTGCTGCCTGTAGAAGGACATGACCCCGGTGGGCTACTGCATTGCCACAGAAGTGAAGGTGAGCCTGTTTGCATCTGAGAGCTCAGGGGGTCACAGAAAGAGAGAAAAGTGGTCTCTTCCTCTGTTACAAGCATAATCCTCCAGGGTTAAATATAGCTTAAGTATCGCTCTGCTTGAGGAGGGTGGGAGGAGGGGCACAAGCCTCTTAGCCAGGAGTATTCCAGAAGGACAGAAGAGTTGGTGAATGTGTCTTTCCTTCTGGGCCAAGATGGACTCATGTGAAGGAGAGAAATTTTCTACCCTAACTCTTCTAAGTTTTAGTTTTTAAAACTGAAGAGACCACAATGGGGGAGGCCAGACCTTCAGATGAGTCATCTAATCAGAGAAAGTCACAAATTCAGAAGCTTTCCCTATGAAACATCACCGAACTCTGATTTTAGTATTCATATGATAATATAATTGATAACTTTGTATTGTAATGCTTCTAACAAAGTTTTTCTAAACTCTAAAAATTCCACCCTTGAAATACAACCTTGTATTTCAATATCTCTTCAGTAATAGTAACTTCACTCAGGAGGAACACTCTTATTGGTCAAATATCGTGGCTCTCAAAGCAAGGTCTGGACCAGCAGCATTAGCATCACCTGGAAACTTGTTAGAAATGCAGATTATTCCACCTCAGCTCACTGTGTATGAAACCCTGGTGGGGTGAAACCCAGAAACCTGTGTTTAACAAGCCCTCCAGATGATTCCAATGCTCACTAATGTTTGAGAACTACTGGTCCAAGACATGCCTTGATAGACAGATGCTTCAGTGGAACAATAAATGACTCATGTCAAAAAGTGAAAGGATCTAATACACAAATGAAAAAGTGCTCAGGTCTGGTTTAAAAATACAGATTGAGAGGTGTCTGGGTGGCTCAGTTGGTTAAGCTTCTGAGTCTTGATTTCACCTCTGGTCATGCTCTCATGGTTCGTGGGTTCTGAGCTCTGCATTGGGCTCTGCATGGAAAGTGTGGAGGCTGCTTGGGATTCTCTCTCTCCCTCTGTCTCTCTGCCCCTCCTCTGCTTGCACTGTCTCTGTCTCTCTCAAAATAAACTTTATAAAAAAATACAGATTGAAATAATTATTGTATAAAATCACATGTAAACAATACCACACATGCAAAACCTCAAGGTGATACCAATTATCCCACTCACAGATAAATTGAATGCCAACGCACTGTTATTTAAGGAACAGTTGTATGTGACCAGTGCTGTATTTTTTTCTTTTTCCTTTTCTTTTTCTTTTTTAAGTGTACGAAAGGACAGTAAACATCCTGTTCATTCTCCCAGGCATTGCATCACTTCCATTCCCAAGGGGTCGGCATCAGCTCCTGTCTGCAGTGTCCCACAGGCTTGGCCTCCTCTCTCCTCCTTCATCATTTATCTGATTCCCCTTCCTTCTTATACGTTTTGCCTCCATAAAAAGGTATATTGCTGTTTTGAAATAATATTCGACGTGGTTCTGCCTACATTGCCACTAAGAGTGTTGACACAGTAGACACAAAGATGATTATTATGCAGACATCTAGGATAACAAATAGTGTTTTCTTATCCTTTGTCCCTTTTTTTCTCCTATCTCTCTAACTCCTCTACTCTAAGGAAGCTCCTCCAGATACGATGTCCCTTTCCTCCTTTTATGCATTGGGTGCTAGCTCCACACTGCAGTCCCAGCTGTCTAGTGACATCTTTGTGAGTCCATGCTTGTCCCGTCATGCTTTCTTTTCTTTCTTCCTTTTATATTATCTCATTTTCTTCCTTCTTTTGCATTCTCTTTCCTTTCTCTCTAATTTCCCCTACTCCTTCTGTATTCCCCTGTCTTCTCTCCCTCACCCTTCTTTCATCTTATTTCCCCTTTCAGCCCAACTTAGGAGACGCTGAGCCAACTGGGAGGCAAACAGGAAACATGCAAGGTACTTTGGGGACACTGAGAACACTTGATGCTCTGAGGGTGAAGGGTCCAGTCCTGTGCTGGGTGTCCCTGGCCATAACAATATCTAGAAGCCAGGATTGGCGTGGCATTTACATTCTATGCACATTTTCCCCCTGGAGTTCACCCTACTAAATTATTCCAGTTTCAAGTACTTACTGTCTTTGGCCTCAGTTTCCTATCTCTCTCCCCCAATTCCAACTTCACTACACCTTGGGAATATCTGTTATAAAAAATAGGCAAGAATGTTTTCTTACTACCCTGTTCTTATTAGTATAAAACTATTGCAGAAGAGGTAGTTAACAAACAAAATGTACATATGCCACAGCCTTAAATCACAAGGTAACAGAGATTTAAACATCTCACGGAATTCTCATTTCCCAAGGTGTGTACTAGTCCTATAAACTCCTAAGTTTTTTTTCTATTTTTTTAAAATATAATTTATTGCCAAATTGGTTTCCATACAACACCCAGTGCTCATCCCAACAGGTGCCCTCCTCAATGCCCATCACCCACTTTCTCCTCTTCCCCACTCCCCCATCAACCCTCAGTTTGTTCTCAGTGTTTAAGAGTCTCTTATGGTTTGCGTCCCTCCCTTTCTGTAACTTTTTTTTCCCCTTCCCCTCCCCAATGGTCTTCTGATAAGTTTCTCAAGATACACAAAGTCATAAATTCCTAAGTTTTAACAAGAAATCCAGAGGGCATGTTAGAGTTCTACTGGTCTGGCTCTCTGGAAAGCACATTTCTGGGCAGCCATTTGCTCCTTGCTGTGACAAGCAATAATTCTTCAATAATTTTTGATAATTTTCTTCTGTTAACAGTGGATTTCTATTCAGGAACACCTCTGATTTCTTGTTGAACACCACCCTCTACATCTCTCAAATTCAAATGTGTCCCCCCTCCCCTGCCTCAATGTCCAGTAACTATTGTTGCCTTTAAGGAAGGCAGAACCGAACCAATGTGTGCTCTGTGTCACCTCTCAACAATCTGCTCTTTAGTATTTGACACAGGTCCTGCAAGAGGCATGTTAACGAGTCGAGAGAACAGATCTAAATAATAATCATTTAAACTCCCAAAATGCAGAGATGCAGCAGTGCTACCCTGGAAGTCAAATCTACCTTCATTGCCACTCCAACCAGGCTAGAAGTTTAGACAACTTTTATAGTATTTGTCTTACGTTCCCATTTCTTAGTTTTGGCATAGTTTGGGTTTTTACAGATAGTAATAACAGCTAACATTACTGTTACCATAAGAATTCATACAATCAGCTCAATCACCCAATGAAATAGGTACTATCACTATGCTCATTTACAATAAGAGGAAACTAAATGCAGAGGAAAGGCACTTGTCCAAAGTCCTACAGCTAGGAAGTAGTACAGCTGGGACAGGACATCACTTTATCATTCATCTTTGGATTTGAAAATAATGATAGTGAAAATATAGACTTAATTAAGACCTTTTTGTATTTCTATTTGAGTTCTTTCTTCTTTTTCCCGTTTTTGATCTCATATCACACAAATCCTCCTAAGTCAGAATTTGGATAAAAGGCCTTGAAATGCATAAATTTGTTCTGAAAAATAACACCATTAATTAAAAGTGAACTTTCTGTTTCATCAGAAAAAACATGATTAAAATTGCCAGAACATTTTCTTGGGTTGAGAGTGGAAGAGGATTCTGACCACCACACTTCTGAAGGAGCTTTTAATTACTATTCATTGCTTCCATTTTTAAGGGTGAACATGAAACCACTTCATGCTTAGGCATTTAGATATCTGACTTTATTTTGCCCCTGTTTTTTTTTCAACATGTAATATTGAAAAGAATTGTTTTACTGCTTATAACGACGTACATCAAGAAAATAATGCCTCATTTATTTTATGTCAGGATTGGATAAGGCTCTTGGTGTGTGTCTCAGTCAATTTGAGCAGCTATCACAAATTACCACAGATTGGGTGACTTATAAACAACAGAAATTTATTTCTCATAAGGTGGGAAGCCCACTTCCTGTTTCACAGACAGATGTCTTCTAGCTGTCTTCACATGGTGGAAGGGACAAGGAAGCTCTCAGGGATCTCTCTCTCTCTTTTTAATGTTTATTTATTTTGAGAGAGAGAGAGAGAGAATGCAACCAGGGGAGGGACAGAGAGAGAGGTGAGAGAGCATCCCAAGCAGGCTCCACATTGTCAGCTCAGAGCCTGATGCGGGGCTTGAACTCACAAACCATGAGATCCTGACCTGAGCCAAAACCAAGAGTCATTCACTTAACTGACTGAGCCACCCAGGTGCCCCAGGTGATTAGAGTTTTAAATACACAGAGAACTACAAATCAGTGTGAAAAAGAAAATACAGGAAAAAATTCTATAAAATATGAATAAATAATTTACAGATCTGTGTATATACAAACTATAGTCAAGTAAAATGGGGTTCATTTAATAACAAGAAAATGCAAATTAAAATGAGATATTTTTCATTTTTCATCCATCCAATTAGCAAAATTTAAAGAGTTTATTCATGTTCAGATCAGTGTTGGCAAGAAAGAAGAAAAGCAAACATTCTTACACACACTGGGATCTCTCTTATAAAGGTACTACTCCCATTGGGTGGAGCACTAATGACCTACTTACCCCCTAAAGGCTCTACCCTATAATACCATTACATTGGGGATTAGGTTTCAACATACGAATTTGGTGGGGGGAGACACAAAACTATTACACAATTTATAGTAGTACAACAAGTAGACTTAAGTTCATTACTGGTAAAATATATTCTTTCCTTGCCCTTTTCCAATGTTGTACATAAGGGCAGTTTATTCTCAAGTACAAGCAGTCTCATAGGTTAGCTGGACTTTATTTTGAATATACATATAAGATATAACTTTAAATGCTTAGGGCTTCCTTTCATGGGCTGTGTCACACCCTGCGTATCAAACTTACACGAGAAAGCCAATTACACACTGGACTGTTAGATTCTTTGATTTTTAATTCTGAGTCTGCCACAGGCATATGTCTCTGAGAAAGTCTTTGAAAAACCTTGTTTTCACTTCTTTCCTTATAAAATGAGATTTTACAATCTGCTAGAGAAATTCTGAGGATTACATATCAAATGATGGCAAAGCACTGTGAGAGTACTAAATGGGATTATTAATAATTTAAGAGAGAAGCAAGCCTTCATCTGAGTTGTTGAAAGAAATATGTGGCATATTTATTTCAATCATTTATCATTTCACTGAAATTTCCTCTACCTTGAGCTACTCAGAAAACACCTGATTCTTTTTAAAATGGGACTTTAAAACTGGTTCTCTTTTTATAGTTTTTCAAAGTACTTTCATACCAGTTACCTTATTGGAACCTCACAAAAACCCCAGGAGGTATAAATAACATATTATGTAGGAATGAGGCTGCAAGAAATAGAATATCCTAAAAATATTCATTTAAACAAATAGCGTTTATTATCCTTGCTTTAAGGAAAAGACCAGGGTTAAGAAGTTCAGGGCAGATCAAGAGACTCAGTGGTGTCATCAAAGATTTAGACTTTTGTCTTTTCCCTCTGCTATCTTTGCTGAGTTGGCTCTTCACTTCATGTTCACAAAATGGCTGCTATGGCTCCCGAAAAAATTTATTTTCAAGGTAGAAGGACACCACACTAACCACATCTGTTCCTTTACAAGTAAAACAAAAGCTTTTCTAGAAGCTACCCCTGGCAGAATTACTCTAAAACTAGATCATATGACCCTTGCCAGGGCAAGAAAAGGGAAGGCAGTGAGTGTATGGTTTTTTATGCTCTGTAGAGAAAGACAGAAGGGAAGGAATAAGGGGGCTGAGAACAACTCTGAGAACCCAATGCCAGTATTGATGAAGAATGGGAAGCATTAAAAAGTAATTTTTTCCAGATGGCACAGCAAAGAAGATTAAAACAGATCTGAATTTTTCTGCTTAAGTGGAAATATCTAACAATAAATTATAAAGTCAACTGAAATTTTTTAAGGGGTGACCATGCTGAGGCCTACTTCAGCTACTCTTACTAACATATACTCATACATGTATGACCCCAGGTACCTCCATAACAGTGCTGAAGCAGAAGAATGACTTTCCTCCTGTGCACATGATCAACTTGTTAGTTTTTGAGGAATCACCTTTTACCAGCAGTCCAACATACAGCCTGCTCTCCTTTTCTTGTTCTCCACTATAAAGGGAAATTCAGCAAGGCCATACTGAATAAGTTGGAAAAGGTAATCATTTGAAAGAGGACAGCAACAGGGAAGACAACTTCTGTGTCTCCCTGTCTGAATCAGTCATAGTTTGTGGGCAAGAAAAAGAGCTTAAAAAATACAATGCAGGGAATTGTGTGCTTAGGTGTGTTGGAGACAATAGAGGAGTAAGGTACAGAAATGACTCCCAGTCAACATCATACAACATGCTTGTCAGGAGAACTGCTACCTCTGACATATTCAGAGATGTGGGACTTCAGAAGGTGACTTTTGGATTGGGTGACCTCAAAACTCATTGCCAATTCTGTGATGCAGGGTCCAGGAAGCTGCAGTCACCTCCCTTCCCATCACAGCTGCTCCTTGACACACCTATCTGGTTATCAACACACTAGACTTTTGCTCCAAAAAAACCCCAAAGTCTTCATAATTATGTTTGCCAGTAGAAAGACCCAAAGCAAGATGGCACCCATCTCATATCTACCTTAAAGGCTCTGCATAAGTGCATTCAATTAGAGTCTAATTTGCATCCAGAACACCAACTTTGTGGGAGTTTAGGAAAGGTAGGATTTAGTACGCCAGTCTCTGCATGATTCTACACACACATGGAAGTTAGAACTGATGCTGAGTGCCGTCATGTCCATAACACTGCTGCCCCTTTCAAACACAGATGGAAGACAAGGACCAAAGGGTTAACAGTAGAAAAGAGTTTTCCATTAGTGTCTACCTTTTGGCCAGGACTTGCTCATGATGTATGAATTTAACTTGGTCATAAGTTCCAGTGACAAAGGCTTAATTTAGCATAAATTCTGCAGGATATCAGATCTGCTGTCTGGTATATAAAAAGCAACAGTCATTATTTACTGAGGACTTATTTTGTGCCAGACTGTATTATTAATGCTTACATATAATTTATTAAAACTCACAATAACTCTGTGTGGTAGGAAACGTTATTAGAGCCAATGTTCAGATGATGAAATTGAGGAACAGAGTCCTGAATGTTGTAGAGATACCAGTGGTGGAGCCACATTTAGCAGAGCAGTCTGACTCCAGAGTCCAGGTTCCAAATAACTATAATGTATCGTTACTCCGTAAAATTAGTTTAATATAAAGCTATACTGGAGGAATTTGCCCTTCACAATCTCCCTTTTGATTTACCACTAGGATTCTGCTGGCTCCCTGATCAATCAATTTTGATGACTTTTATAGAATCCAAGATGGTATAGTTATAAGCATTCCTGTTCAGCTAATCCTATTTGCCACTGGTATCTATCATAAAATTAGATCTGTATTTTGCTTGAGATTTTTTCTGAGATTTAAACTCACATTGAAAGAAATTTATCATTTTCCTAAGAGTTCCCCCAAAATCAAAAGGGAGGACCACTCATTTTACACTTTTCTCATATCATAAAAAAAGGCCTTAATTCTTCAGAGGAGGCTTGGGGGGCCAAATGTTATAGGACTCTCCCCTTAGGCACACTTGATTAGTCTACGGTTTTTCACAGGATACTGAATCCTGTAACTAAGAAAAGAGCCTTAATTCTTCTTAGGGGGCCAAGCTGTGAACTGGGAATTAGAAACACATACCATGAAAATGAAGCCAGATGACCTGAAAAAATGATACATGGGAAAAGAGAAGTACCAACGACCAACAGATAGGGGGAAACTAATATAGAGAGGGTTAATTGTGGAAGTGATCAATCTGATTATAGCTGTGCCTGACTGACACCAAGCTGCATCCCCTGCCTTTATTTCATGACAGTACCCCAGAGGTCTTCTCAAAAACTTCCAATAATTTCCCCTCTATTTCACTCATTCATTCCTATTTAACAACAAACCATCCCAAAACTTTGTGGCCCCAAACAATGTTATCATTTATTTTGCTTATAAATCTGCAGTTTGGGCAGAGCTGGGAGGCAGCAGTTTGCCTCTGCTCCAGTCAGCACCAGCTAGGATGGCTTGTAGGTTGAGGACTACAGGAGTCTGAAGGCTGGCTCATTCACTCCCAAGCCTGGCAGCTGATACTGGCTGTCAACGGGGACCTCACTTGGAGCTGGGGTGGGAACACCTTCACGAAATTCTTCAGTCAGAGGGGCTACCTGACTTCCTTACAACAAGGTAGCTAGATTCCAAAGGCAAGCATCCCTGGAGAGGAAGAGAGTTGGGGCAGGTATATCAGCTTTCATATAACCATGAAATTAAAAAATGGTCACCTCCACATAGTCACAGGCCCACCCAGATTTATGTGGAATGTCAGCATCATATTGTAAGAAGAGCTTGTGGTGTGTACTACATTGATGTGGATATCTTTGGAAAATATGATCTGCCACATCCTCTGTAAGGTGATATAGTGCTATTGTGATGATATTTATTTATTATCTATGTATTTATAATATAATCAAGTGTGTGTGTGTGTGTGTGTGTGTGTGTGTGTTAGTCTTTGTGTCTGACTTCTGGCACATAACTCCTAAAACCCTTGGAATCTCTGGAGTGACAGTGTCTCTTATATTCTAATGAGATGACTGCTGGCTGAGGATCCCTAGGCAGCGTCAGGATGGGGGCTGGTTGCCAGAAAAACCATGGCATGAATAGAGGGTTGGAACTTTGAACCTCACCCCCTGACCTACAGGAGAAGAGCCAGTGATAGAGTTAATCACCAATGGCCAATGATTTAATCAGTAATGCTTGCATAATGAAACTTCCATTCTAACCCCTGAACAACAGTAGAGTTTCATCAGCCTCCAGGTTGATAAACACAATGAGGTGCAGAGAGGCTGGCAGGCCCAGAGAGGACATGAAAGCTCTACACACCCTCCCTCCCCATACCTTGACCTATGCATCTCCTCCATTTGGTTGTTACTGAGTTGAACCCTTTATAATGAACCTGAAATTGTTAAGTAAAGTGTTTTCCTGAGTTCTGTAAGATGTTCTAGCAAATTATCAAAACTGAGGAGGGAGTCATGGGAATCCTCAATTTATGGAGGCCTGGGAGTTGAAATTGGTATCTGAAGTGGTGGCAGTCTTGTGGGAGTAAGCTCTTAATCTATGGGGTCTGTGCTAACTCTGGGTAGTTAGTGTCAGAATTGAATTGAACTGTAGAACACCCACCCCCAGTTGATGGTTGAAGAGTTGGAAAATTTGTTGGTATTGGGAAAACACCACACATTTGGTATCAGAAGTGTTGTGAGTAGAAACAGCTCAAAGTTATTTAAAAGTGTTTTCTACTTACAAACAAGTGTGTTTAAGTTTTAAATAGATTATATATTTGTAGGGTACACAAAAAATAATTTGTGTGTGTATGTATATAGATAGAAATATAATGAAAACTGTCACTCCCTCTCTACCTCCCAGCCCTCCAGTTTCCTTCTGTAGGGGCAAGACATGTTATCAGTTTCCTGTAAGTCTTTCAAGAGTTATTTTTTGCTGCTATAAGAAAATATACATAGACCTCTCCTTCAACTATTCCATGCAAATGGTATCCCCTTTCAGCACTTCATTCTTTCAGTTATAGAGATGACTATGTATATTTTTTCTCAGCCTTTTAAAGGGTACTTAGTATGCCAATATAAGGATGTACTATAATTTATGTAACCAGTAACTTATTAATAAACATTTAAGGTTGTTTCCAATAAAGCTTTTACAAACAACTCTGCAATAAACAACCTTCTATATCTCTCCCTTTGCATGTATATGAGTATATTTATAGGATAAATTTACTGGAAATACGACTTATGAGTTAACAATTATAAGCCTTGGCAATTTTGTTAGATTTTGCAAAATCCCAGTACCAACTCTGAATACTCGTTTCCAACATGTTCCCTAACACAATATATTATCAGAATTTCTGATCTTTGTCAATCTATCGGGTGAAAAATAGTATACCTGAGTAATATGTGTTTCTCTCTATGAATGGTGGTGAGCATCTGTGTAAGATTTTCTTTGAACTGTCTTTTCATATCCTTTGTTCCTGAAGGACCATTTTAACAAGCCTGGCAGATATCTGCAACCATTGCCTAAATGCCTCTGCCAACGCAGAGGTTTAAAGCCAGGACAGAGATAGGACCTAAGACGGGGAGAATCTTAAAACTATGTACATCAGAGAAGAAATATCTTTTCAAAAAAGGGTTTTCTTTTTTAATTTCATGACTTACATATATTTTTTAAAATGTTTATTTATTTATTGTTAGAGAGAATACATGCATGCACTAGTGGGAGAAGAGCAGAGACAGGCAGAGAGAGAATCCCAAGCAGACTCCACACTCAGCACAGAGGCTGACACGGGGCTCCATCCCACAACCTTGAGATCATGACCATCTTAAAGTATCTCTGAGCAAACAGGGTAACTTTCTTTATTTTCAGCAACTTAAGGAATCAAGTACATGACAATATCCAAGGGAGGAAGAAGGGAGAAGACCATTAAATACTAACTTAGGTGAACTTCCAACTTCTAGAACTTTGTCTCTAGGGAAGGACAAGATTTCCTGAAAGGTCGTTCCTCCCCTTAGTTGAGCCTTTTAAAACAAGAAAGAAATGAATTTCACAGGAGTGTGGACTGTTAACTAAATTTTCAGGCAAGATTGTTTTGATTAAAATTATCATGGTAACAATACCTGAGTGAAAAGTGGTTCTTCTGTTTATTTTTATTCCACTATAAGCACAATCTGTGGGTTTTGTTTGCTCGTTTGTTCCTTTTTACTCACCTAATTGCATTTCCAAGCTGGAAAATATACATTTAGTTACAGAATAGGATTCTCTGGGTTTCTTATTATCAGCTAAAAATGTAACTGAGGATGAGGATCCTGTTCAGCTGCAGTTTGGGGGTGCTTTGTGGCAGTTAACATGGGAGGAGAAGGGTAAGTTGACAGTCCACCGAAATGGAAGGGCTGATAAGGAAGTCTCCTCACCAGGCTGTGATGCAACTGGTCTGGACATGCCAAACTTTGGATTTTCCATGGTACCGAGGTTAGTAGGAGAGAATAGGAAGTGGACATCATGGCAAATACAAAGAGGACAAAAGAGCATTTTTCCATTACCTCAAGCCTTTCCCAGATACCTTATAAGTAACACAGATGAATAACTGGATTCCCTCCTTCCTTGCTTTGCCATACTCTTGGGGAGTCTTACAAGGGAGTAGGGACCCAGATAAACCTCGAACTGGTAGTCTACATTCGTTGTGTCTTATAATCTTTCCAGTCCAATAGGTGGTGGGGGGTGTGAACCAAACTTACTGTATATATCTTAATCTCAAAGTAGAAATAGCAGCCTTCAGTTTTGGAAGTAGAACAGAGTGATAATGTGAGTCCGAATGTTTTGATATAAAAAGGGAGTGTTGATTATTTCCCCTGCATGAGGTAAACATCACCTGGAATCTAGATGTGTGGACAAAATGAAAGATACCAACTAAGACTCGTTATCATTAGCCTTGTGACTCCAATAGACAAACTAAACATTCCCTTTGTGCAATGAGAACAGTGATAATAGAAAGAAGAGGGTAGCCTGGGCAAAATGCTGATGCTCTCTGTGGGCTTCCTCTCTGAGTCCTTTTTCCCACTCTCACTTGTCACACACACAAGCTAATTGTAGCTACGATGTCAGTTTCAAAGTTTAAGGTTTGACTTTCACAACCGTGACATTTAAGTAAGGGTCCTTTGAAGCCCAAGAGTTTTCCAAATGTGGATGTGAACAGCTGAACTTAGATACTAATAGCTCTTGCATGTGGGTTGGCAGAAGGATGGAGGCAGGACCACTAAGACAGGAAGGTGGGGATGGCCAGGCTAGCATGGATCTGTCAGGGTTAATGAGTATAAGGAGCACAGTAATGTTTTCAAATACCACCCAATATCTTTTCTGTGCAATGCAGGTGGGTTCCTCCCCCGCCCCTTTTTAATTTTTCACTATAAAGACCAATTGATGAAAGCAACAAACTGAAGTAATATCTAAAGAAAACTTGTTTGAACTTTTTTTCTAGTGAGACTCTTTTTTTCTCCTGATAACCTAACTTTTCAATGGTTTTCTTAAATATCCCATAACTGAGTTTTCACACATCAAGATCTAAAGCTTGAAGATCAGATAAGGAGGGGAAAGGACAAAGTTCAGAAGGAAAAATCTCATCCAGAGTCTAGAGGAAGAGAACTAGTAATAAAGCAAGTCTCCTGGAAGTCTGCAGAAGAGCAGGCTCTGGAAAATTGAAGTCAGTGGGACAAATTATCTTCTTTCCCTGTGAGAAACTTCCAGCCTGCCAATCCTGCCTCCAGTCCAGCCTGGGCAAGGTAAGGGAGTAGTTGGGGAATTAAGATACAGTCATCTCAGAACAGCTTCATAGATCCCAACCATTCCACTAGCCTTTGGAAAAGCAGTCAGGTGTTCTTGAAACCTTGAGGAAGGGGTCCCAAGAAGACCTGCAGTCAATTGAGAAGGCTACATTGTGAGAAGAGCTGACAATTGAGGGCAGTAGCAAGGTTCATGAACATGCTAAATTTGACCTTACGGGCTCTGGGCAAGGCATTCAGTCTCTCTGAGCCTCAGTTTCCTTATCTGTATACATCACACAGAGCTGAGATGGGAATTACACATGCTAATGCACTTCAAGTTCATAGAACAATGCCCTTTCACATGGTATGTGCTCAATAAAGGCTTGTTGTCATCAACATCAGTTGTAAACACTGCTCCTAACACCAAGTGAGACCAGCTTCGCTCCTGTGGTTGACAGACCAAGACCCTAGTCATTAAGAGGCAAAAGACATTGTGGCAGATGTGGCAAGTGGCAAAATAAAGTGAGATACTGTAACCAGGGTCAACAACTCATGAACCGTGCCCCCAGATTTACATCAATCAGATAAGGAAAAGATGGAATAACACAGACTAATTACTCACAATACACTATTTTAAACTGGATGAGATGGAAACAATTCACTCGACAAATCAAGTATTTTTTTTTTAAACATTTATTTATTTTTAAGAGAGTGCAAGCAGGGGAGGGGCAGAGAGAGGGGACAGAGGATCTGAAGCAGGCTCTGCACTGACAGCAACCAATCCGATGTGGGGCCTGAACTCACAAACTACAAGATCATGACCCTAGCCAAAGTCAGATGTTCAACTTACTGAACCACCCAGGTGCCCTCAAATATTTTCTGTGGTCAAGAGGCTTGTAAGAAGGTAGAGGAATACAGGAACAGATATAAAAAAAATAAAGGCAGTTCCTTTTCATGCACATTTTATAAGAGTACATTAAATTCTGTCATATGGTTCTCTGGCCTTGTTTTTAAGGAAGTTAATTTAATTTCATGCACATTTGATTCATGCTCATTTGATTCATGTTCATACTGGCCTACACTTGTCTATGGAAGTGCTAAGGACTGCCAGCATTCATTGATCAGTAGTTTCTCTGGCAATTGAATAATTTTTAACATAAATTTTATATACTTGATTCTAAACATAATAAAATTTGAAATTTAAACAAAGTATAAAGAAGAAAATTTCAATCACTAGTTATTACACAAACCAGAATGAACTATAGTGAACCCTGTAAGAATTTTCTCCAATTTTTCATTTATGCATAAATTTTTAAAATTACAGTTATATGATATCTAAAATTTTGTATTTGTTTTTTTTTTACTGAGCATTATATAGTGTACATTTTCCTGGAATTACCCAGAAGTAAAATTTGTTTGGAAATCATTTTAATATCTATATAATATTCCATCATGTGAGTAAATAAAAATGTGTTAAATTTTTCCTTTATTGTTTGACATTTAAATTGTTTCCAATTTTTCATTATGATTAATAATGCTATATTGAAATCCTTTTACCTAAATTAATTGGTAGGTCATATTCTGGATTTCTAGAAGAGAAACCACTAAATCCGTAAAATGATATCAACTTCATATACTTTACATTCTTATTTCCAAATTTTTTCCCAAAAATGTCTAAATTTATATTTCTTTAAGCAGTATATGAGAGTACCCTTATCAACTAGTCGGTGATGAATCCTTTGTTTAAATAAACTCTATATTTCACTAGTGTTTTTCTTCTAGTCATCCATCCATTAACTCATTTATTCAACAAAAATTTAGTGAATGCCTGCCCTGTGCTAAATATAGTTCTAAGTGCTGAGTGATAGCCATAAACAAAATCCCTGCTCTCACAAAGGGGTAGGTTGTAAATAAGGTCAGAAATGCAGCCAGCACCCGATGGCCTAGCACCTTCGGTGCCACAGTATGTAAGGACTTTGAATTAAATTTTATATGTAACGGAAAGCCATAAAGAAAGTTCAGACAGAGCAATGACATGATCTTGTTTACATGTTTAAAGGATCATTCTGACTGTTGGTGGTGAAAAGAACATAAGGAGGTATGAGAGGCATCCATTACCCTAAATTCCTATTCTTCCAGGCCAGGAAATTGGTAAGAGGGCTAGGATAGAGAGGTAGGGTGCAGGTGGTGAAATATGGAATCTAGATGATTATTTATAAAAGATTTTTTTACATAATTATGGTAATCTGCCTTTTATTTGTTATTTTGTTGAAAATACATTGCTGGTTATCATTTAACTTTTAAATTTGTATATGCTTTTTGACATATGATTTTTGATTTAACATTTCTATGTATCAAATCAGTTCTTCTCATCCTCTCTTGCCCTGAAATTTATTTTTTGTGGCTAATGGGTTTATGAAACATGATTTTAAACTCTAATTCTTTCTGTCACATTTTTGTCGGAGGCCTAAAAAGGTTGTGACAAAAACAAATGGGTGGCAGGTGCTCCCACATTCCCAAATGTCTCAACATCACTAGCAAATGAGTAACAAACATCAGAGTGTGACCCTTAGCCAAACCATAGAAAACGGCCTAAAAGGACTAACAATGAAAAAGCCAAAGGAGGGTGGCTTTTTATTTTATTTTATTTTATTTTTAATTTTATTTTCTTAATTTTTTTTATTTTTATTTATTTTTGAGACAGAGAGAGACAGAGCATGAGTGGCAGACGGGCAGAGAGAGAGAGACCCAGAATCAGAAGCAGGGTCCAGACTCTGAGCTGTCAGCACAGAGCCCGACACGGGGCTCAAACTCACAAACCGTGAGATCATGACCTGAGCCAAAGTCGGTCGCTCAACCGACTGAGCCACCCAGGCGCCCCGAGGGTGGCTTTTTAGAGAGAATACTTGGTGTAGGTTTCATACCTACCCTGAGAGGACAATTAGAAACTTTTCCTCTTCATCTCAAGCCCAGTTGGGGGCTTCTAGGAGGCCATCCTTGGAGCATGGTATGTGGTTCCCTGGCATTTGGGGACTCATGGGACTAGAGTGACTCAAGCCACTTGCCAGTCTCCAGGGACATATTAGCCAAAGTGACCCATGGCAGCAGAAGGCTGCATTTAGGTAGTGATAGTGGGTCAAAGTGCTTATTTCTCTGGAGGCAGATGTGAACAAGCATGGTGGTGCAGAGGTATTATTTAATAGGAAACTTCTACAGTGACTAACCCTCTGATTTGTCTAGGACCGTCCCAGTGTTAGTACTAAAAGTCTCACATCCTGGGAAACTCTTCCATCTCAGGTAAATCAGGGTAGTTGGTCATCCTACACCTTAACCAAAAAGTCATGAAAAAAGGGAGATAGAGGCTCAGTGGGCACAGAGGCAAGAATTAGCCCATGAAAAGCTCTGCGGTAGAAGGGGCTACCAGGGGACCCTTCCAGTAGTCCCCCCAGAAAACCCCTGCGTGATAAAGAGTCAGTTTTAAACATCTGTGAGAGTCAGGGAGAGCAGGCTCAGAGTACCTTACTAGCTGTCAGAACTTTCTGCTCCTCACTACTCCTACTTTTATGACTGAATGTAACTTGAGAGACTTAATACCTAAAAGGGTTGGATAAATGATGAGACCTATGTGCGCAGGGCAGTACCCAGGTACAAGGGAAGAAAGATGCTGATGTGGCAGATTCACAAGGATGGCAGCGAGAAAGTATGAAACTACCTGATGTTGCCTCCCCTCTTTCAATGTCAGTCACAGTGTCATGAAGGGAGATGAGGGTATCACTGGATTCTTACCCAGAAGCCAGTTTTCCAAGGGTACATTTGTCAAGTTCTATCTCTTTTTCACTAGGTTTATATGTTAAACTCTGTTTAAGGCTATCCTTGATTCTTTGTTGGTTCTTACAAAAATATGGTATTTCCATATTTACATATTATAAAATACAATTTCTATATTTCAGTTATTAGAGTTTTACAGTATGTAGTCATTCACTTTTCAAGATACACTTTGAGAAAAATCTCACAAATTCTCAATACTCAGCACATCAGGATTTTAATTTAGATTATAATAAAATATATTAATCTGGCAAGCCTTAACATTTTAAAAAGTATAGTCTTTCTAGACCGTCTATGTTTGAATGATGACTTTGCCACTTGTGAGCTCTGTGGTCATGGGCAAGTTTCCTCATTTATAAAATGAGGCTAATAATCATATTTACTTCAGATAGTTGTAGTGAGGTGTAGAATGAGTTAACAAACGAAAAATACTTAGAAAGGTGTCTACCATGTAGCACATGCTATGTGTTTGCTATTATACTATTATTATTATCGAGAGACATGGTATGCATGGTTGCTTTATACAGGGTGAACATAGCAAATCTGGAACTATGCTCTTTACACTTTCCTCTCCTATGTGGTTCCGGTTAGGGTTGGCCACAGAAGAAATGTAGACAAGAGTTAAGGGAGGAAATGAAGGACTAATTGGGCCTACAGCTCCTCCAGTTAATGTCAGACTTCCTTCTTCAGCTCTCTGAATCTGAGTCAAGTTTATGCTGCAGGCTCACACTGGATAAGGGTGTCAGCTTGTTCTGCAAGAGACCTGCATCATTGGAGTTGGAGGCGATGAAAGAAAAACACAATTTCCAGTCTTTCCCTGCTCTCCCCCACTTAAGACCACCTTTTTTTCCCATTTGCCAAGTCTGTTGACACAAGGCCAGCACACTAGATGCAAAAACAACTGCCTTAAAAATAATAATAAAAAAAAATAGGGGCACCTGGGTGGCTCAGTCAGTTAAACGTCTGGCTTCAGCTCAGGTCATGATCTCATGGTTTGTGGGTTCAAGCCCCATGTCGGGCTCTTTGCTGACAGCTCAGAGACTGAAGCCTGCTTCACATTCTGTCTCCCTCTCTCTCTGACCCTCCCTCCCTCACACTCTGTCTCTGTCTCTCTCCCCATCTCAAAAATAAAAAAAGGAAGGAAGGAAGGAAGGAAGGAAGGAAGGAGAGAGAGAGAGAGAGAGAGAGAGAGAGAGAGAGAGAGAGAGAAAGAAAGAAAGAAAGAAAGAAAGAAAGAAAGAAAAACATAAAAAAACCCCACAAACAACTGCCTTACATTGATTTCTCAACTTGTTCCCACAGTTGTAAGGTCTAATTCTTTAATAAATCCCTTACTCTCCATCACTCATAATGGTTTTGCTTCACTGATAGAACCCTAATACAATTTCTCTCCATTTATTCATTTATTTTATTTGTACTTGTCAGTAAATGTAATTTTCACCATGTATGTTTTGTACATTTCTTAATAGGCTCAATTCTTATTCTATTTTATGTCTTTGGCTGACATTGAGAATGGGATACTGTGTTTCCCTTACCACGTCTTCTAATAGGTAAATTTAGAGAAACTACTGATTTTTGTATATTTTATACTGTATTCTGGGCACTATAGCAAACTCCCTTATCAGTTCTAGAAGTTTTTACAGGTACCCTTTATATCACTTAGGAAAGGAGAAAGTATTGGGAGCACAATACTGTTACTTTCCTTCTTTTTAGGCATGTCTCAGCCTTTCGAATAATAACCGTTTTTGTTCTCCTCCATTCTTTCTTCCTTTCACCCTGGTAAAGGGTAGTCTTCCTTAGTTCTTGAGCAGAAATTTCAAGCTTCTTTCAGTTGTTCTTTGGAAAATAGTGTTTGTGAAACTCTTCCATGATATTCCACTGCTAAGAAATAAATGGAAAGCAACTATCCTCCAGACTCCCAATTTCTTCCAATTTTACTGCAGCCCTTAGGATGGGTTATCCAGTTCAATCCACATAATAAAGCTCTTAGTGTTTCTTTTCAGCCAGTGATAATCAGATCAAATTGCAGGCTTGAAATGTAAATGACCCAGAATCTGAAACAACTCACCACTGGTGAAATATCAGCCCCACAGAAAATTGGGTCTGCTTTACTCTGAAAATCTAGTACTAAGCCAAAAAAAAGCCAAGAAGCCTGAAAAGAGGGACAAAGATTAAATAAGCAAATCATAAACACTTTAGAAAAAGAATAATTTTCCTCAGTCCATGAGCCTATTAAATATTCAGTTCTTAATGACCAGAACATAACATGATTGCTTACATAAAAAGGACTATTCTTCATCCACAGCTCTTCTTAGCTGAATCACTGGTATTATCCAACACAAATCATACTTTAAAATGTTGTAAGTTTAAAAAAAAAAGAATAAATGCTTTCACTAAATGAAAATACTGTGCTTCTTCTGAAACAGATGGAAGCAAAAAGCTTTCTGTTCACTGCGAGCATGCACCAAATCATGCCCACAACCTCTATTATATGAGCTGCAGGCTAAGTAATGACTTTTCTTTTATGTTTTTAATTTTTGAAAAACATCAAATGAATATATTTTGTAATATATTGAAATTACATGAAGGTTAAATTTCAATGCTGCTAAAAGGTAAACTGAGGCATATTAAAAATGTTTTTTAATTTATTTGAGCATAAATCTACTGCAATGGAGCATCACCAAATTCGAAGTGATGGCAGAGCTCCACTGACAAGGAGCTCAGGGAGAGACTTTCACACAGAAAAGGGGGAAGCAAAGTAAGGAAATTATTAATTGACTATAACTTAAAGCCGAGTTGGCTATTTGTGATTGGTTGTCCTTAGGTTTCATTTTCATAAATCTGAGTCATTTATAGGCTAGGATTTTAGTTTGCTAATGTAGTCCACCATTGCAACAGAGCTACCTCAACCTAATGGCCTCCTGGTTTAATTAATTTAACAGGGTCCATCAAGAAAATTTTATTGAAACACATACATGCTCATTTGTTGACACATTGTCCACAGCTAGTTTCACATTACAACCTGAGTAGAGTTGTTGCAAAGGAGTATGACCTAAATGCTTACTATCCATTCCTTTGCAGAAACAGTTTGCTCACCCCTAGGTAGACCAGTTTGAAAACCTTGGCATTATTGATATTTTGGACCACTTCCCATCCACCCTTAACAAAAATGTCTCCAGATTGAGAACCACAGTTCCAGATGATGAGAATAGCACCCCTGCAATCTTCACAAGGACCTAAGGACAATCCAGGTTGCTGAAAGGTAAGAAAGAGGAAAGGAAAGGAAAAGAAAATACTACAAATACTATTTGTATTTAATTTTAAAACTCCCCACGGGGCACCTGGGTGACTTAGTCAGTTGAGTGTCCCACTCTTGCTTTCAGCTCAGGTCATGATCTCATGGTTCATGAGTGTGAGCCCCATGTCTGGCTCTGTGCTGCCAGTGGAGAGCCTGCCTGGGATTCTCTCTCTCTCCCCCTGCCTCAAAATAAATAAATAAACTTAAAAAAAAAAACCCAAAAAACTCCCAAGCATAAAGTATATGATGGTATCAAAAACTGCAATTCACATGGATCCTAGGTATGTAGGGAACATGAAGTTACTTTTGGTTCTTAAGACATCAGTCTTCCTCTTAGCAGTATAATGTAATGTAGCACCTCCTACTTGCAAGGATTCCTTACATGTTAATTTTCTGATAAACTCTTAATTGTATGCTAAAGATGCTATCTATACATTTAGTTTGCTACAGGCTGTGGGACTTATTTCTTTAGGTTCCAGAAAGTTCTCTGATAAAAGAGAATTTCCTTAGTTCCCAGAAGATTCACTCTGGGGAGGGAAGTTTTCCCCTCACAATTTTTTTGTTTGTTTGTTGGATCTTGTTGAACCTTTTCTGACCTCAGTCCCCTTGACTTTACTTTTGCCATGACTCTGAAGACCGGCTTCTCACCAGTCTCTAGAAGTCCCAGTTTGAGTTTAGCCTGGGATTCAGACATGTCTGACATTTCTAGGAATTGTGCAGTGAGCTCAGTAGCAGCTTGTTTTCCCAAGAACCTCCTAAGGGAAAATTCATCCTGAGGGAAATAGGTGCCAAGCACAGGGGGCTTAGCCCAGAAACATCTGAAGGGAGAGAAGACTGTGAACATAGTAAATTGTCTGATATGTACATTCGTCTCTGGGTCTAGTCCCTACTGTGCTGGGACTCACGTCCCTAAAATAAACCTGGGAGAACTACTGCCCTAAAAACACCTTTAAGACATCAAGCATTTGTCTACCTACATAACAAATTTTGACATTCAAAAAGTATTGAACTATTTTAATTTTCAAAAAGTTAAAAACATAACTTTCACACAAATATAGTGAGCACGTATCAAATATTTATTTAATTCAGTAATGAAGGAACTAACAGAGTCTGGTTTAAAAAAGAATATAAGAAACAATTATTCACAGATTTGTATTTGTAAACTTGTCTACTCACTAAAATTTAGTTGTAACCCCAAATCAATACTCGTGGCACTTTTGCACTCATTC
Organism: Panthera tigris; assembly: GCF_018350195.1. Lineage (NCBI taxonomy): Eukaryota > Metazoa > Chordata > Mammalia > Carnivora > Felidae > Panthera > Panthera tigris. The sequence continues at coordinate 118,802,438 of NC_056668.1, read as the reverse complement.
ACGAAGGCTTTGTGCAGAGGTGTGGTGCAGAAAAGTAAAAAAATTGAATTTCCCAACATCTAAGTTGCCAGCTGCCAGCAAAGAGGAAGGAGCTCTGCCTTCTTACTTCAGCTCTCATGCTGTAAATGAGTATCCTTTTTGACGTCTATTTATTGCCACATTTTACAAAATTTTTGTCTTTTTCTTGGTGAATCTACTGTTCAAAATGACTCCCACACAAAGTGTTGGGATGCCATCTATTGTTTTTAAGCTCAAGAAAGTTGTGATATGCCTTACAGAGAAAATATGTGTATTAGATAAGCTTCCTTCAGACATGAGTTATGTGCAGTTGGCTGGGAGTTCAACATAAAGGAATCAACAATATATAGTAAATAAGGTGTCTTTAAAAGAAACACATAAAAATCAAGGTTATGTGTTGATTAATTGATGAAAATGTGATGAGAAGCTTGAAGGAATCTAACCATATCTTTCCTCAGTAAAAGTTTTGTACTAGACAGAAATCTTGTGTAGCTTATCAATTTTCTAGAAGGTAACATCCAACTTTACCGAGCAGAAACCTAATGGTTCATTATTCACTAATTCAGTGTTCACAGTGACTTTATAGAATGTAACTGCCACAAACACTGAGCATCAACTATATATAAATTCAGAGAAGAAAAGAATTTTGGAATAGAACTGCAAAGTTAGATTTAAAAAAAACTGGTCAATGACTACCATTAGTAGTACAATAAAACTTTTGTACTAGATAGAAATCATTGGCAGCTTATCAATCTTCTAGAAGTTGACATACAACTTTACATCGTGGAAAAATAATCAACAGTAAGTAGAAAGTCAAACCTGCAGTCTGCTAGAGCATCAGCTGACTCTTAATCAGGTTTGGAAGACAATGCTCTAGTACAGGTTTCTTGACTTCACTACTCTTGACACTCTGGGCTGGATAATTTAGATCACCATTGCTGGAGGTTGTCCTATGGGTTGTATGATGTCCTGCAGCACCTCTGACTCTATTCACTGGACACCAGTAGCACCTTACCTCCCAATCTTAACAATTAAAATTGTTTCCAGATTTAAATAAACAACCACTAGGGGTCAAAATTGCCCCTGGTTAAGAACCACTAGTTAGTATGATTTTAAAAGAGCACATGGTTATATTTTACTTTTTTCTAAGTTTTGGATGTTTTTTCTTAATACACTCATAAAAGGGGAAGAAAGATGTCTTTTGCCCTCTGCAACACACATGGACACATGCAGCATAATTTGGAATCCTGTGTATATTTTATTTTTCACTTGTTTATAGTCTATCTCAAACACAGAAAACATTCAATAAATATTTCCTGTAGGAAGCCATAAAGCTTGAAGTTTCCAGAGTCTCAGTCTAGGGTGAGGCATTGGGACGGGGGATGGAGAGGGCAGGTGCCTGAGGAGAAATATGTTATGGAAGCTGAATCATTGCTGCCCATAGGAGATATCTGTCTACCTTCTCCCAGAAGGACTGGAGGGCTACACTTTATAAGGGATGAGGCCCTAAATGATGAGGAAAAGAGATGTCCAGTTGGAACTGTGACTCCATTTGTAGACACAAGCTGCTAAGGCCTGGGGAATTAAGTGATACTGACATCAGCCAGTGACATTATCACAAAGATGGCTCCATAAGAGTAGTATGGCCTCTAAGGGATTAGAAAGGGTATAATTCCTGGCTCCCCCACTGATTAGCTTAACTTCTCAGAGCTTCAATTTCTCTATAAAATGGATATAATAGTAGTACTGTTATGAATTGAACTGCATCCTTCAAAATTCATATGTTGATGTCCTAATGTTCAATGTGATGTTATTTGGAGATGAGGTCTTTGGGAGATAATTAGGTTTAGATGAAGTCATAAGGGTGTTGGGATCAGTGCCCTTATAAGAAGAGACACAAGAGAACTTGCTATTTCCATCCAAAAGAATTCACTCTCTCTCTCCATCCAAAAACACCAACGAAAATTCATGTAAGGACACAGTGAGAAGGTGGTAGTCTAATACCCAAGAAGAGAGCTCTCATCAGGTACGAACCCTTATGGTACCTTGACCTTGGATTTACAGGCTCCAGAACTGTGAGGAATAAACGTTTGTTATTTGAGCCACCCAATCTATTGTATTTTCTTATGGCAGCCTGAGCTAAAACAAGTACTAGCCTCACAGAATTACTGGAGGGATTAAATGAGAAATATATATACATCTCCTAGCATAATATCTAAGAACTCCTTATATCTTAACCAAATGACACATATAAGAACTCCCTACATTTTAACCAAAAAAGACAGAACCCTCAGCTGACTTATAAGTGCCCCATTATACACTGCAGTTTTCTTGTTGCTGAAAATTTTGGATCCCATGATGCTCTTACTGGAGAAGCTGCTATTTTTACTAATTTATTCTGAATTTAGAACTGTGAAGTAATACCAGTCCCCATACCAGTCTCCATAGCAGAGTATGCAGTTTGATTATTTTTATAGCTACAAAAATGTATTGGGTCTAAACTATAAGAGTAGATAAATAATGATTCAGTGTTGCCTTTTTGAAGGGTTGTTGCATGTTGTGTTCCATTTACGCCAAACCCAATAGAACCATATAATATGCCACCTGAAAGAGTTCATCTACATGTGGAAAGTAAGGATTTGCAGCCTCTATACAAATCATGTAAAGTTTAGTCTCATACTAAACTTGGAAAGTTCTATGTCAAATAGTTGTAGGCTCTGTACACAGCAAATATGAATTAATGAATGATGCAGTATGAACACCAGGCTTTTATAATAGAGACATTTTCCACTTTTTTTTCTAGTAGCATGTGTCACTGTCAATACCTGATGAATATTGAAACCTTATTTACATCACCCTCTCTTTCCATTGTCATCTCCTTTAAATATAGTGACCATCTCTTTCCATGTTTTTGTGAAATGGCCAAAAAATAATTCAGAAAACAGACACTATCCTTGGCTATCCTTAGAACTTCAGTCAATAAAGAATAGGCCAAAGCCAAAGTGAATGGTAATTTTGAAAGGACAGAAAAAAGCATTAGATGATACATTCCAGATATTTTGGAGATTTCCCTGATACATGTTTCCCAGAAGAAACTTTATCCCAGAAAACACTTTATTTGGGTAAGTACATGGCAAATGGAAAAGTGTCTTTGCTTACAATATTGGGATAGTACACATTTCTGACTTAGAACCCTGTTTTAAATATCTTGGCATATATAAAACGGCCTTTTATTTCAGAGAATTGGGAAATGATTATAATTTTTGCAAAAGGTTTCTACCTGTTGCTTAAATGTAAAAGTATTTATAGATGTATGGCAGAGAGTGTAGCCCTCAGGTCTAGAGCAAATGAGGGGCTGCTGAACCAGGGTACCAGGTCACCTCCCTTATAATCTCAGAATACCTGTGCTGGCTGGATGAGCAGAGGGTCAGGATCCTGGTTACAGGCTCAGGAAGTATTCCTCTTGCCCCAGTCCTCTTTCAGATCTAAATCACAGGGCATGTAAGTAATCTTTTGAGGTACTCTCCCTGTGGCCTTAGAAAGATTTACAGGTATAAAGAGAAGGGTTAGTGCCTTAAGCAAATTCCTGACTAGCAACCTAGTCAGTGAAGCATATAACAATTTTACCCTACAGATCCAGATGTGCAAGAATGTCATGTTTCCTTACTCAAATCAAATTCAATCTCAGTCTATGTCTTGATTGTCCAGAGCTATTGGGAAATTGAACTTCAGGATTATTAGGCTTGCTCATGAGGGTTACAGGAAGGCCCTGGGGGCCTTCCACAGAGGAAAACACTTGGAAGGGTGAGAAGCATCGAGTAGTTCAGTCCTGATAAATGCAGATTATCAGGCCCTACCTACTGAACTGAATCTCTGAGTTAGGGACCCAGCAGGGTTTGTTTTAACAAACCCTCCATGTGACTCTGATGCAAGGCTAATTTTGAGAAAGACTGACCTAATACATTCCATTCAATTAACTCATGTTTTTGAAAGCAAGAGCATCAGTCAACTCCTGTTTTCCAGGCTCCAGTATAGCTCCCTTATCTTAATTCAATGCAAGGGAAGGAAGAGCCCTGGCTACATAATCAGAAAATAAACACAAAATGCAAAACATAAGCATCTCACACAGCAAAGGATCTGAACAGATATTTCTCCAAAGAAGACACACAGATAGCCAACATATATATGGAAATATGCTCAACATCACTAATCATCAGGGAAATGCCAATCAAAACCACAATGAGATAGCACCTCACATATCTCAGACTGGCTATAATAAAAAAAAAAAAAAGACAAGAAATAACAGGTGTTGTAAGGATGTAGAGAAAGGAAACTTTTCTGCACTGTTGGTGGGAATGTTCATTGGAAGACCCACTATGAAAAATAGTATGGAGTTCCTCAAAAAATTAAAAATAAAACTATCAGAAATTCCACTTCTGAGTATTTATCCAAAAAGCAAAACAAAAACAAAAACACCAGTTCAAAGAGTTATATGTACCCTTATGTTCATTTGCAACATTATTTACAATAGCCAAGATATGGAAACAACCTATGTGTCCATCAATGGACGAATGGATAAAGAAAATGTTTTGTATATATACACAATGGAATATTACTCAGCCATAGCAAATAATGAAATCTTGCCATTTGTGGCAACATGGATGAACCTAGAGGATATTATGCTAAGTGAAATAAGTCAGACATAAAAAAGACAAATACTGTATGATTTCACTTATATGTGAAATCTAAAAAATAAAACAAATGAACCAACATAGTTACAGGGAACTGGTGTTTATGAGTGGGGAGGAGTGGGGAGGAGTTGGGGGACAGGCCAAATAGGTAAAGGGGATTAAGAAGTCTAAATTAGTCATGGAGATGTAATGTACAGCATAGGGAATATAGTCAATAATACTATAGTAACTTTGTGACAGATGGTAACCAAACTTATTGTGGGGGTCATTTTATATTACATAAAAATATTTGGGTCCCTGGGTGGTTCAGCCAGTTAAGTGTCCAACTCTTGATTCCAGCTCGGGTCACAATCTCGGGGTTCGTGAGTTCAAGTCCCGCATCAGGCTCTATGCTGATGGCACAGAGCTGGGTTGGGATTTTCTCGCTCGCCCTCTCTCTCTCTGCCCCTTCTCCACTTGCACTCTTTCTCTCTCTCCAAATAAAAAACTTTAAAAAAATATTGAATCGCTACAATGTATACCCGAAGCTAATAGGATATTGTATGTCAATTATACTTCAATTTAAAAAAATAGGGGAAAAAAAGTGAGGCTTCAGAATGGCTTTAAGGTGATGATTGAAAAAAAGGCAATGACTTAAACTGCTCAAAAGATAAAGTGCTAAGGAGTCCTGAGTGTCCTGAGGCTGTGAAAGACAATTTCCATCTTCCCTTCTTGTGTGCAAATGTAGAAGGACCTGCACAGGTAGGCACTTAGCTAGGGACTGCGAGGCCCCAGGCCCCTTTACTTCTAGGTGGGGCAATGGAGTGTGAACAGAAGTATTGTGTGTCACTCTAGGCTTGGGCTTTAAAAAAATGTACATGCAGCTTCCATCCTACTTTTCCTTTCTGTGAACTGAAACAGAGAAGTGCCTGTGACCCACCTTTTACCCTTGACATAAGGGTACCAACCTACAGCAGAAGCAAGAGAGAAGCTACACATCCTGGACCACTACATGAGAGGAATTACATTTCTTAATCCACTGGTTTGTTGGGTTCTTTGTTATACAACTTAGATTTTCATGTTACTAATCTAAAAACAAAGGGACCATCTGAAAGATCAAAGCAATGCTTACAATTCACTGAAGTCCAAATAGCACCAAAGCTCCCACAGCACCTGGCACACAGCAGGTGCTTTATAAATAGTTATTAAATGAAGGAGTGCAGCAACATTAGAAAGTATTGGGATACATTAGGAAGTAAGGGATTCCCAGTTGTCTCATAAAATAATCTGCCTGAACGTAAATCTAAGTGGTGTGTTGTAATCTACAATGAGAAAAGTTAACAGCACACAAATAGCAACAATGGGTTAAAATCAAATGGGAATCTTTGTGTGTACGATGTAGAAATGATTGTTAATTATACAGCAGTCATTTAAATGATTTGTAGATAGTAATCACAGTCACTGTCATTTTCCAAAACAAAAGACCTATACATGCACAGACGTATACAGACAGGTAAATTCTTCTTTTAACAAGCTTGATGAGACATCAAGCTTGCTATGCTGTACATGGTCTGTAAGAAAATGAAAATCCATTGCTACAATATTTAAAGTGAATACAAAGTAGCTTTTTATTTACCCTGTAAAAAGCAGTTTGGGGTAGCATATGGTATATGACTCTAATGCCATTTGCTAAACATTTTTGAGGGTCTACTATGTGACAAGTATTAAACACAGTGAAAAATTCAAAGATAACAAAAACAGGCATAAAGATATTGAAGGGAGAGAGTGTTACATAAAGCAGAGGTTTGAGTTTCTAAGAAATGGTAATTAAAGGATATCTAAACAGTTCTGACTATGTTGAAACTTTCTGTAGTGTCTCTATTTGATGCCTATGACAAAAGTTATTCTAGAGCTTAAACAAAATAACATACATAAAGCACATGGTTTATTCAGTGACCCCCAGAAAATGCTAGTTCTTTTCTTCATACCTTGTAGTATAGTGTCTTAAAATTTGAAAAAAAAAATTCAAAATATTTCATTGGTAATTTGTTCTAAAGCCATAAAGATTATATTTGCCTATCCCAAGTCCCACATGTACGTATGTGCTCACACATACCCTTCATCCAGAGCATGTAAAGAGTACTGCATTTTGTAAACCAAAGGATAATTGGCTATAATGAAGATCAGGGGTTTCAGATACAAGCAAGAAAATTCCACTCTATTTTTGCTGAAAGCTGATTTATTGGAAAGAAATTCAGTAGCTTACAGAATCCATAGAAAGCTCAAAAATGATTGCCTGTTTCCATTTTTCACTAGCATGGAGACAGTTGTTGTAATGACAGTGTTGCAAATACCAGATACTTCCTCCAGGGTTGTGAATAATAAATGTCTCTATTTGATTTTCTCTTGTGGTCTGTTGTTGAACTGCAGATCACCATCTGGCACCTTGTGCTCGACCTAACAAATGTTAATTTAACAAAATCGTAACTTAAGTATATTAGACCAATTTCCTGGCAGAAATAAGTAAGGGGTACCGAAGAATGGGTACTTTTTAATTTTTACAAGGGTGCCAGAAGAATTAGCAGCAGCTCTATCCAGCCAGTTTCCTCTGAACTCAGAACTTCTCTGGGCACATTGAAAGGTGCCCCTACTGCTCCTAACTAAGTTGCTTTGTCCTGAGTGGATACCACCATTCACTACCATTCAATAGCCAAAGTTCAACTGAATCTAGGCTAGAGTGTTTAATATAATTGGAGGCTAGGAGTTTACAGAGGAAATTAAAATAGAAACAAGGGAAAGTAAAGCTCTGTCAATGTTTTTACCTTACCTTGGGCTTATCTGCTACCTAACTATCTCTTTAGCCCCCAGATAGATCCCATGTTTTATAGCCAGCCTACTGCCCAGACATAGAAGTGCCTTTGACAATGTCACAAGGGTTGAGAAATATTATTTCTTTCCACCAACCTATCTTCAGCCTGATGTCCATTCAATGTTATGATAATCTCTATAAAAAACAACAACACGGGGGCGCCTGGGTGGTTCAGTCAGTTAAGCATCTGACTCAGGTCAGGTCATGATCTTGCGGTTCGTGAGTTTGAGCACCGTGTCGGGCTCTGGGCTGACAGCTCAGAGCCTGGAGCCTGCTTTTGATTCTGTGTCTCTCTCTCAAACTCTCTGCCTCTCCCCCACTCATTCTCTCTCTCTCTCTCTCTCTCTCTCTCTCTCTCTCTCTCTCAAAAATAAATAGTAAAAAAAATTAAAAACCAAAAACCAACCAACCAACCCACCAAACAAAAAAAACCCCACTCTGACCAAAGTGAAGACAATCTACTGTGTGTGCTAATGCAGCTCATTTAACTTTCTCTATGTCCTGCCTGGGACATTCTGGAACTGAATTTTTCTTTACCTTTGCATAACAAAAGGCCCATTAATAGATTTTCTTTCTTGGGATAGATAGCTGGATGGCTCAGTCGATTCAGTGTCCAACTTCTGCTTGGGTCATGATCTCACGGTTCATGGTTTGAGCCCTGTGTTGGGTTCTGTTCTAACAGTTAGGACCCTGGAGCCTGCTTCAGATTCTGTGTCTCCCTCTCTCTCTGCCCCTGCCCTGCTCGTTTGCTCGCTCTCTCTCTCTTTCAAAAATAAAATAAAAATTAAAAAAAGAAAGAAAATCTTTTTTTTTTTTAATTTTTGAATGTTAATTTTGAGAGAGAGAGAGAGAGACAGAGTGTGAGCAGGAGAGGGGCAGAGAGAGGGGGAGACAGAGACTCTGAAGCAGGATCCAGGCTCCAAGCAGTCAGCACAGAGCCCGACGCAGGGCTCATACCACTCAGATAGTGACCTGAGCTGAAGTTGGACGCTTAACCGACTGAGCCACCCAGGGGCCCCTACCCATTAATAGATTTTCTTAAAATAAATTCCATATGCCCCTTAGCTAAAATAACAAATTACCTACATTTCCTGCAATCACTCCTTCAGAATCATTAGGGTTCAGCACTGAAGCATCTTACTACACAATGAAATATTTAAGGAGCTCTTTTTTAGAAGCCAGACCCTGGACTAAGCAGTAAGAATATCAATCAGGTGTGGTTATATTCCAGCTTGGAGAAATTGGCAGGTAAATAAATAGGTTCAAGAAATTGGCAAAGGAGTGACCATAAAAAAATGTTCAGGTTCAAACAGTAGCATGAAAGAGGAAATGGCTCTTTTCAACTGAAGTGGGAGGGGAAGGATTACAAAAGTTTCAAAAAGGAGATAGTCACAAACCGTGGGCATGGTAAATAAAAGATGAAAAAGACGTTCCTATTAGGGTAGCATGTGCAAAGATGTTTTTAGAAAACCTGAAGCAAGTAAGAATGTCAGAGTGTAGGGATATGAGGAAATCCCTACCAAGAGACAGAACTAAAAATCCAAAAAGCATGTAGATGATGGAGGGCCCTTTATGCCGTACTAGGAAATTTTGACCTCAAAAACACCTAAGACTGAGGTAGAATAGGTTTTCTATTTTTTTCTCTTTTTTAAATGAGGTATAATTTACATGTAATATCCTATTAGTTTCAGGTGTACATCACTGTGATTCAATATTTGTATACATTATAAATGTTTTAATGATTAGAGAGCTATGATTTTAGTGCAGCCATTTGGGGAATTGATTAGTCGAAGACACCAATTGTTAGTGTCATGGTGGTCCAGGTGAAAGATCATGATGACCATCACCTGGCAACCCCAGAGCATTCCAGCAGCTGAAATGAATGGATATGGAATGTGTCATGAATTGGAATTCAGTTGAACTTTGTAATTTTTTAAGAGTTGTCCAGGTAAAGGTGAGAAAGAGATGAGTCTGTTGGCATACTGCATTTTGGGGTGAGGAAGAAGGTGTTTTATAGTATTTTGCTGAGGCAGAAAACAAAGAAGGAGGTAAGTGTGGACTTCAGGGGGAAGGGAAATTTAAATAAAATTAAAGCAGTGCAGGTTCTAAAATTATCATCATGCCCATATTTTGTGCACCTGAATCCCTCTGGATATGCCCCATTCTCTGCCTAAGGAACTCGATCAAATCTTCCCAAGTGCAGGCAGTTGGAGCAGGGAATTGCTCCAGCCTTCACTTTCCTACTTCAGGATGAGCAACATGCTAATGCATTTATCACGTCAAGTCTGGATTCTCTTGGCTTCCCATCTCAGCTGGTACTCCTCATCAGGGCACTCACTGGACATTCTGTCTCATGATGTGCAATCAAAGACTCCAGATATACCACCAGCAGACACCCAATAAAGAGCAAGTACACAGTACCTAACTTGGAATAAATTAAATTAGTTAGTAAGGTGTGATATGCATCCATCTGACTATGAAACTACGGTTTATGCTCTAGAATCAATTGCTACCTCCACAGACAGCACACCTTAAATAGTAGGTGATAATGCCAAAGAGAGCATCAGGAGTGGCCATGCACCCCACTGCGTGCAGGTCTCCAGGAGCACCCTGGTTGTATGGGGGGATCAGCCCAGCAGAGAGCAAAGAAATAGGGATCTCGAGACATGCAGAAAAAGTTAGACCCTATTTTTACCCAATCTTGGAAATCTAAAGAAAATCAGATAAGTATATATCAAGGAAAACCCCAAAGCCTCCTTTACCTTAGTAGAGGTTAAAGATTTTCTATTTCTTGGAATAAAATGCATTCAGAAATTTCATCTTAAAGCCAGTAAGAGTCATAGCTATTTCTTTTTCTCTGTAGTTTCTGTGGGTTAGTTTAGAGGTTCTCTTAAAAAAAAAATGTTCCAGCAGGGGTCTCTCTTTGCACATGGTACAAAAAATTCTTAGAAGTTGCAATGGAACATTTTTGTTTTGCTTATCCATCTTACAATGTAAATGGATGTGGCTGCAAAATATGTCAGGCTCTTTTCTTACACTATTAGAAAACCATGGGGAAGCTATAATATAATGTTTCATATCATGGTTTGGGTGATGATTAAACTAGTGTGTTCACTACAACATAATGCGTCAAGCAACACATTTATAATCTTTAGTCACTTTTTTGTTTATATATTATACTTCAAAACAAGTTTACTTTTGTGAAGGTATAATCCTCAATTTGACGTCTGTTTGCATGTTTCCTCACTTCTTTGTTTCATGTTTCCAGTAACTAGAACACCAGGAATTGACAATTTTATTTACATATTGCATTCAGTTTTACACATATTTTATAAATAATGACATTTTTGTGTGTGTTGGCAGAAAAAATTAAAACATAACTGCAATATTCAAAAGAAAAATGAAACTTGTTTGTGAGGATTATACACTACAAAGCTTTGCATGGTTTTCAAACCATGAACTTTCGGAAGGAGGTATCATTATTGGTATCCAAGTCTTGGGGATGGATCCAAAGAGAAGATGGATATTTGTGCTGTGATATCTCTGGAGCTTTTACTTCTGGTGGGAGCAGGTCAGCAAAGGGCCTCTGGCCACTGAAAATTTGGGCCTTCTTAAAGAGGTTTGTTCATCCTTACTGTCAACCAGTTGACTTATCCTGAACAGAACAGAAATGGCCACAAACCACCCCTTTCCAAGTTAGTAAATGACACCTAAAATACAGTGCTTGAGAGAAATGCTTGCCATTAAAAAATTTTAAACTAGGGAAAGAAATTAAATCCTGTTAAAATCCTTGGGACCAAATTTCTGCAAACCACCCAGACTGTTGGTTTTATTTTTGTGGTTTAATCTCAAGCTTCATTCTTTTTATTTTGCTTTAGTTAAGACTACAACTATCACTTCTTTCTTTGCCTCTCTTTCAATTCCCTCTGCAATCTCTCATTTCTTTTTTTAAAAAAATTTTTAACATTTATTTATATTTTAGAGAGAGAGACAGAGAGACAGAGTGTGAACAGGGGAGGGGCAGAGAGAGAGGGAGACACAGAATCCAAAGCAGGCTCCAGAGCTGTCAGCACAGAGCCCAATGCGCGGTTAGAACTCATGAACTGCGAGATCACTACCTGAGCTTCAGTCGGATGCTTAACCGACTGAGCCACCTAGGTGCCCCTGCAATCTCTCATTTCTGAAAATAATTTCTTAAAAAAAGTATCAACATTTTAGTAACACCTTTTAATAAAGTACACATTTCTCTTCACAAAAATTAATATTGGGCCATAAAAACTTTTGATCTATCTGACCACTAATAAAACAGAAAATATTAAGTGAAAGTGTTTTATTCCAAATGACATTGCCACCTACTTTTTAACAGTATTAGAATAATCATCTTAATTCTCTCTTGGAAAGAAAAATCCATTAAGATCCTTTAATGAAGGAAATATATATTTATAATGGACCAAATGGCAACATGCCTTTGTCTAAAGCAATCATACTGCCCAATAAAGGAAGATCCACATTTAAATGTGGTGCCTCTGAACACCAAATATTACAAGAATTCCTAGTCAGCAGGATGCTATGCCAAAAGCACTCCACAGATTGGTTTACTCCTTTTTACTATCCTGTTGCCTCATTCTCAATATTTCTTTAATATTAATAATAGCATGCTGGATTGTTCCAACAGCATAGACCTTAACATCCTATGCTCATTTATCTCTGGATCTCAGAGCTATTCAAATCAATAAATATTACAAATCCTTCTCACTGGAAACATTTTTTCACTATTTTATGTTTACATGTTTCTTCCTGCCTTCCTCTTTCCTATGCAAGCCACGTCTCTGCCCTCTGTTTTGCTTATTGTTTCCTTTCTCTCTTGTTTGTTCAGCTCTGTACAATCATTTCTCTTTGCTCTGGCCTTTGCTCCAGCCTCATGTTCATTTCAGCCTCCACCTTTTTTCCCTTCACAAACCTCTTTGATTCTAGTTGACAGTTTAAGATTTTTTCTTTTACTTTCCAGAGGCGCCTGTTGCCATAGTGACACATGACGATGATAAAGACCATGACTGCTTCCTCTGGCACTCCAGTTGCTATAACAATGCCAGTTAGCTGAAAATTCTGTGGAAACTTGTGAGAAGGATGCTAGTTCACACCTTTTTGTGGGACAGTCTGCCAGAAAATGCTTCTTAGTTAATGGTTGTTTGTACCAGTAAAACTTGAGTCCATTAACTTAAGGGCAGCCCATACTTCAATAACTAAAAAACTGAAACACCATTATTTTACCTCTTTATACCCTAGAAAATTCTCCCTTCCCTGTCTTTGTTTGACTCCCTTCCTATTTTATTTATTTTTATATTAAAAACATACCTGATGTAGACTGAATTGTGTCCCTCCAAAATTCATATATTGAATTCTAACCTTCAGTATGACTGTATTTCGATACAGGGCTTTTGGGAGGTAACTAAGTTTAAATGAGGTTATAAGGGTTGGGCCCAAATCTGATCGGATTGGTAGCCCCAGGAAAAAAGGAAGAGAGGTAGAGATACCTTGTCTCTCTCAACCAAATGAGAACGCAGCAAGATAGGCATCTACAATTCAGGAAGAGAGTCCTTACCAGGAACTGAATCTATCTGCACCTTGACCTTGGACTTCCCAGTCTCCAGAACTGTGGGAAAATAAATTTCTATTGTTTAAGTCACGCAAGCTTATGGAATTATCCATATTATTATATTATGCATATTATCAAGCTTATGGAAGCTTGAGCTAATACAATACCTTAATATTAATATTGCTGGATCTTGTTAAGTGCTTTTGATTTTCAAAACATCAATTTCTGGAAATGTACCCAAATAAGGTAATTATAAAATATTGTAATGTTCCTTATCAATATTTCATCATTGAATACTAGATGAACTAAGAGAAAAAGATGAAAACATTCATTGATATTTTTGTGTCCTTTGTGTTCTTGTTACAGCTGTTTTATCCTCAAGAAAATATAAAGAAATGTGTAATTATCTTCAACTTTATAGTTACTAGAACTCACTCATCAAAAGATAGACAAAACTTTTACTTTGTTGCAATTGTGTCACCTCCCTAGGATGTAAATCTAAGCAGTTTGCAACCGCTGGTACTGGTCTCCTTTGTGCCAACTCACATGGAGGAAGGGAGCAGCTAGATGATCAAATCTTGCTTAGGACTGATGTCAGAAGACCTAAAACTGCTTTTAAAAAATAAAGACTAGGGGCACCTGGGTGGCTCAGTTGATTAAGCATCTAACTTCAGCTCAGGTCAGGATCTCACAGTCCATGAGTTGGAGCCCTGCATTGGGCTCCGGGCTGACAGCTCAGAACCCGGAGCCTGCTTCAGATTCTGTGTCTCCCTCTCTCTCTGCCCCTCCCACACTCACGGTCTGTCTGTCTCTCTCTCTCTCTCAAAAATAAATAAACACAAAAAAAATTTTTAAAGTCCATTTTTTTAAAAGTATCTGTCTAGTGACACAGTTCTAGTATTACAAAATGTCAGAAGAAAGTTAAAAGCAACCATGCACAACCAGAAAGGAAGAAGAAAAACTTGGTACATCTCAAAGAGTGTTAAAGTAAGGAACATCAGAATACAGAGTTTTGCTAGAGAAGATATTATGAATTGGCTTATTCAATGGCTCCTACATTTACTTCTACCAAAGATGTTAATCAACATGACATTAATTTATCTGAGTAGATGTAAGACTTCATCATGTTGAAAAAAAGTGTCAATATGCTGTATTTTCAGTGCATAAGTTTACAGATAATTTTGAAGTGTAAAGACCCTGAAATCGTTTGAGAATTCCTAGGGAATTTTAAGGAAAATGAAGGTTATCCTTATACAATGATACTTAAAGTAGTTTCCAGTTACACAGACAGTCCCCAACTTATGATGGTTCAACTTTACAATTTTTCAACTTTACAATGGTGTGAAAGTGATAGGCATTCAGAAGAAACTGTACTTCAAATTCTGAATTTTGATCTTTTCCTGGGCTAGTGCTATGCAGTACCATACTCTTCCATGATTCTGGGCAGCAGCATCAAGCTGCAGCTTCTAGTCAGCCACGTGATCATGAAGATAAACAAACGATAACACTTAAAACCATTCTCTGCCTACACGACCATTCTGTTTTCCACTTTTGGTACAATATTCAACAAATAACATGAGAAAGTCAACACTTTATTATAAAATAGGCTTTGTGATAATTTTGCCCAACTGTAGGCTAAGTGTTCTAAGCACATTTAAGGTAGGTTAGGCTAAGCTATAGTGTCTAGTAGGTAAGGAGTATTAAAAGCAATTTGTACTTAAAATATTTTCAACCTATGATGGTGTTATTGGGACACAACCCTATAACTCCATAAATTGAGGAAGATCTGTATAATTGTTCTAATTGTATTTATAAAACTACCTGATTTTTCTTATTATGGTAGAATAAGATCCTCTGTGCTATTATCAGTAATAAGAATAAATAAAAGGGCGTCTGGGTGGCTCAGTTGGTTAAGCATCTGACTTCAGCTAAGGTCATGATCTCGCATTCCTGGATTCGAGCCCCACATCCAGCTCTGTGCTGACAGCTCAGAGCCTGGAGCCTGCTTTGGAGTCTGTGTTTCCCTGTCTCTCTGCCCCTTCCTGACTCCCACTCTGTCTTTGTCTCTGTCTCTCTCAAAAATAAATAAACATTAAAAAAATTTTAAAAGAATAACAGTAACTTCCTATTATGTGCCAGGCACTATTCTAAGTGATTCACATCCATTATTTCTACTTTTCATTACAAACTTGAAAGGTGAGAAACTAATACATGGAAAAACAGGTTGTGGGAAGTAAGATAACTTATCTAACTTGGTCACAGTTCCAATATTTCCCTTAAGGTTCAAGAATTTAAACTAACACCACAGGCCAAAACATGATCAGTCAAAGGAGCATACCAGGAACCCCAAGGTTGGCCCTATATTCAGTTGCATAAATTCTGGAATCACAACTGCATCAAATTGGCTGGATAATTGCTATATATGTATATTACCTTTAATGCCACCTAGTTTATTTATTGAACTATCTAGACATTAACTCCAATTTCTTTTCCTCACCACTCCGCCTTGATGAACCAGGTAGAATATAGCTTGAAAAAAGCAAATGAGATTTATGAAAACTTAAGTGGTTCCAGAATGGGTTTAATTATTCAAGAGACCTTCAAACCTGGAAATGTAGAATTTGATTTCCAAATTGCTCCAGCTTTCAGTGATTGAGGTGTTCTGTGTGTGTGTGTGTGTGTGTGTGTGTGTGTGTGTGTGTGTGTGTGTATGTGTGTGTAGAGAAACAGTGAACGTGTGAGCCAGAATGGGAGTGGACTGACTCAAAAGGAATCACGTCTGTCACTATATTTTGTAATTTCATTGGTCACTTTAAGAGCAATAGATTAGAAATTGTTGCAATATGTAACCACAACCAATTTTAGGACACCTATATATTACTAATTGACATACAATATAAATAAATTACCCTTCAGAGTGTTGTAATTTTGCACACACTTTAGTCCCTGGAAACCCCAAAGTATGAATGATTCCATCTAATATCCAGACTCTCAGTCCAAACCTTTCTGGTTTCTTAAGGGGGAAAAAATCCCATCAATAAAATGTCTTCAAAGAACTGTCTTCTTTTTGAAAATGTTCATATTATACTGAGCTGCTCGACAAAAATATGAGGATTTTATTTCTGAGAGATGTTCCCACCGAAAGGAGAAGAGAGACTGGAATTAAAAGGATAGCCTGGAGGAGGACAGACTAACACTGTGGGCAGTGAAGCAAAGGCTTGTGGACTTCTGGACTTCTGATCTCTCTAGTCTCTCAGCTCTCAACTCCCTTTCCTGTGCTAACCCCAGAGTAGGGTATTATTAGTTTTTAAGTCTTGGGTCATCCTGAGCACATCCTCCAGGTTTAGAAGTATTTAGAATATAAATCACTTGTAATGAGAAGTAAGGGTCCTCCTTGATTAATTCCTAGAAATAAGCAAATTGGTAAGTGCAGTAAGAAAGCAATTAAGAGTTTTGCCTTTTTATCCTAGCCTTCTCACTCCCTGAGTAACTTTGGGCCAGTTATTATTTCTAGCCTCAGTTTCTTCTAAAAATTTAGGGGTATTATGGTATCTCCATAATTAATACTATGGCTAATAAACTGAGGAATAACCTGTATGCATTTCAGCTCTTCAGACATGAATGATGTACAATTGTTCCCTGGTAACAATGATGCCATAACACATTCAAGGGAGGAAAGGTAGAGGACTAGATGAAATTAAGTCTCTGGTGCTTTAGGCTAAGATCCTGCAATATTGAGAAATTTATCCCCCTTGTTACAAAAAGTATTCGAGGTGACCTACAAAGATACATGACAAGCAGAATAAAATAAACTGATGAGGTAAAATTGGAGTAAAAGAAAAACAAGTTTAGTCTAATACAAGCACATCACATAGAAACAGAAAATTTGGAAAATTTGTTTTTGGCTATTCTGATAGGTGAATTAAAGAGAAAAATATGGTCATTTCTAAAATTCACTGTCTTTTAAGTCCTATGTTGCTGGTAGTTGGAGGGTAGATAGAAATGGGGTGATTTGCTCAGAACAGTTGTTCCTAGAACTGAAGTAAGAGAGATGTTTTTCATGGTTCCTTATAAAGGAGGAATATGTGATGTACTATAGTGATTTTCAGCTGGGATATGCAACAGAAGAGGACCTGTGTTAACATATGCAATTATATGTTAACATATAGAATCATATCCCTGGGACTCAGTCTCAGATTTATGATTATCTTTGCATCTAAGCATTTGACAAGAGTTTCAAGTGCTTTTGATCTAGTCAGGTCTATAAACATGCTTTAAAGACCCACCCCTGCAATAAGGATAATGGTGAGTTTCAAGTGCTGTTTTTTCAATACATTCTTCAATAGAGGCAGGTGGCATAATGACAAAGCACAATTAAATAAAAGTAATTTTATGAGGACCAAAAAATATAGTCTGAGTACATAGCTCTCTCCAAAATCTATGCCTGATATACAATGTTAAAATTTTAAACATCAAGAGGGATTCAAAAATAGGTAACTCCCTATTGTGTTTCCCTTTAAAGTGAATGGAAGCTGGTCCCAAACAACCTCACTGTCTGTTAGAAAAGCATAATGGAGAAAGTCTAGAAGCATGTGCAAAATTGTCTCCTCCTTTTATTCAAAATGATTATTCCAATTCCTACATAATTCACAGGGAGACTGAGATTCAGGATTGGCTTCTTGACTTTCATTTGTCTATAGTTCCTTAGAAACTTGAAGCTTAATTTTTAAACTACGAAGGTACCCCTATGTGAATTTTCCTCTGAGGTTGGAGGTTGGAGGATGGCCAGGAAACTCCTCCCCTTTCAATCTTCTCTGCCTCCTCTCCTCCTTCCACCCCTTCATCATTTTACTCTTGGTTTGCCTCACCCTATTTTTTTTAAAAACAACTTTACTGAGATACATTTACAAACCAGAAAGTTCAAAGAACATACTTCTATAGTTTCTAGCATATTCACAGACCAGTATGACCATAACCACAATCAACTTAAGACACTCCAAAGAAAAACCCTTACTCCTCAGTTGTCATTACCTGTGGCCCTTCCTCCCAGTCTCTGGCTACCATTAATTTATTTTCTGGTCTCTATAGATTTGCCTGTTCTGGACACTACATATAAATGGAATCATATAATTTTGTCTTCACGGTCTTTTAGAGTCCACTCTCTTCTTCCTCTGGTTCAGCCTTTTGTGCTAGATTATTTCTAAGCTAGACAAGGTGAGGGATGGGAAGAGCTTCTAATGTTATATTAGGAGGTATATGCAAGGTAATCACACTACCTGTTTAAGATCTTTTTTGGTTAGGCCTTTCAACCAGCTTTATCATCCTCACCTCAGGAAGTGACTAGGTCCGAGGAGGATGAGGAAGGCACAGGGAGGGAAATAAAACCTTTTTAAAAACTGATTTTTTTTAATTAATAAACCTCATATTTTAGAGCAGTTTTAAGTTCACAGCAAAATTGAATGGAAAGTTCAGAGAGCTCCCATGTACTTCCTGTCCCCCTACACATATAATCTCCCTAATTATAAATATCCCCCACCAGAGTGGTACATTTGTTACAACCCATAAGCCTACACTGACATATGTATCAATCAAAGTCTACAGTTTCCATTAAGGTTCACTCCTGCTATTGTACATTCTATGGATTTTGACAAATGTATAATGACATGTATCCACCAATGTAGTATCTTACAGAATGGTTACACTATCCTAAAAATCCTCTGTGTTCTACCAATAAATTCCCCACCCCTCATCCCCAACTCCTAAAAATTACAGATCATTTTACTGTTCCCATAGTTTTGTCATTTTCAGAGAGTTACATAGTTGGAATCATACTGTATGTAGCTTTTTTAGAGTGACTTCTTTCATTTAGTGATATGCATTTAAGGTTCTCCATGTCTTTTCATGGCTTGATCATTTCTTTTTTAGCACTGAATAATATTCCATTGTCTGGATATACCAGTATATTTATCGATTCGCCTACTGAAGAACATCTTGGTGTCTTCTAAGTTTTGGCAATTATGAATAAAACTATTATAAGCATCCATATGCAGATTTTTGTATGGACATAAGTTTTCAACTCCTTTGAATAAATACCAAGGAGTATAATTGCTAGATCATATGGTAAGAGTGTATTTAGTTTTAAAATAAACTGCCAACCTGTCTTCCAAAGTGGCTGTTTCATTTTGCATTCCTACCAGCAATGAATGAGAGCGCTGTTGCTTCATATCCTCACCAGTATTTTGTGTTGTCAGGGTTTTGGATTTTGGCCATTATAATAGGTACGTAGTCATACATTATTGTTGTTTTAATGTGCAATTCCCTAATGAGATATTTTCATATACTTATTTGCCATCTGTATATTTTCTTTGGTGAGGTATCTGTTCAAATCTTCTGCCCATTTTTAATTGGTTTGTTTATTTATTGCTGAATATTTGGGAATTCTTTGTATATTTTGGATAATAATCCTGTATCAGATGTGTTTTTAGAAAAAAGAAAAAAAAGATGTGTCTTTTGCAAATATTTTAACCCAGTCCTGATTTGTCTTATTTTCTAGACATTGTCTTTCACAGGTCAGAAGTTTTAGGTTTTTTTCTTCTCCTCTGTACTTTACTTTTTTTTTCCAGTTTGATTGAGAAATAATTGATATAATCACTGTGTAAGTTTAAGGCATACAGGAAAATGGTTGGCCTTACATATATCATGAAAGGATTACTACAATAGGTTCAGCTATCATTCATCATCTCATATAAACACAAAAAAAGAAAAAAAGTAAAAAAAAAAGAAAAAATTGTTGCTTGTCATCTGATGAGAACTCTTAGCTACCCTCTTAACTTTCCTATATATCGAACAGCAGTACTAACTACGGTCATCATGTTGTATATTACATGCCTACGTTTTCTTTAGCTTATAACTGAAAGTTTATAACTTTTGACCACCTTCCTCCAATTTCCCCTTCCCCCATCCTCCACTTCTGGTAATCTAATCTCTCTTTCTATACGGTTCTTTTTTTTTAGATTCCACATATAAGTGAGATCATACAGTTTTTGTTTGATTTATTTCACTTAGCATAATGCTAAGTGCACTTCAGGATCCATCCATGTTGCTGCAAAAGGTAGGATTTCCTCATTTTTTATGGCTGAATAATACTCCGATGTGTGTGTGTGTATGTGTGTGTGTGTGTGTGTGTGTGTGTGTGTGTGTGTATCATCATTTTTGTATCCATTTTGATGGATACATCAATAGACACTTAGGTTGTTTCCATATCTTGGCCATTGTACATAATACTGCTAGAAACCTGAGGGTGCAGACACCTTTTCAATTTAGTGCTTTCATTTCCTTTTCATTTCCCAGAGGTGGGATTGCTGAATCATATGGTAGTTTTATTTTTAATTTCTTGAGGCTTCTCTATATTGTTTTCTATAGTGGCTACACCAATTTACAATCCCACCATGAGTACACAAAATTTCCCTTTTCTCCACATCCACATCAACATTTATTATTGCTTGCCTTTTTGATAATGGCCATTCTAACATGTATGAAGTGATATCTCATTGTGGTTGCAATCTGAATTTCCATAATGACTAGTAATGTTGAGCATGTTTGATGTACCTCTTGGCCTTTCATATATCTTCTTTGAAAAAATGTCTATTCAGGTCCTGTACCTATTTTTAAAGTAAGCTATTTGAGGGGATTTTTTGTTTTTGTTTTTGTTTTTGTTTTTGCCATTGAGTTGTAGGAGTTCTTTATATACTTTAAATAATAACCCCCTATTAGATACAGGGTTTTGCAAATATTTTTTTCTTATTCCATACGTTGTCTTTTCACTTTGTTGATGGTTTATTTTGCTGTACTGAAGCTTTTTTAGTTTGATGTAGTCCCACTCATTTATTATTTTTTTTATTTAGTTGATTGTGATTTAGGCGTCATATCCATCAGGGAAATGTAAATCAAAACTACACTGAGATATCACCTCACACCTGTCAGAATGGCTAAAATCAACAATATAAGAAACGACATGTATTGGTAAGGATGTGGAGAAAAAGGAACTCTCATGCAGTGTTGGTGGGAATGCAAACTGGTGCAGCCACTCTGGAAAACAGTATAGAGGTTCCTCAAAAAGTTAAAAATAGAACTACCTTATGATCCAGTAATCTCCCTACTGGTATTTACCCAAGTATACAAAAACACTGATTCAAAGGGATACATGCACTCCTATATTTATAGCAGCATGACTTGTAATAGCCAAATTATGGAAGGAATCTAAGTGTCCATCAGTAGATGAATGAATAAAAAAGATGTGGTATATATATACATATGCATATATATACATATGCATATATATACATATATACATATATACACATATATATATATATATGCCCACGCACATTATATACCCACATATACACATATGCACAATGGGATATTATTTAGCCATAAAAAAGAATGAAATACACCATTTGCAATGACATCAATGGAGTGAGAGTATAATACTAAGTGAAATAAGTCAGAGAAAGACAACACCATATGATTTCACTTATATGTGGAATTTGAGAAACAAAACAAATGAGCAAAGAAAAAAAAGAGAGAGAGAAACCAATAAACAGACTCTTAACTATAAAGAACAAACTCATAGTTACCAGAGGGGAGGTGAAGGGGATGGGTGAAATAGGTGATGGGGATTAAGAAGCGTACTTGCTGTAATGAGCACTGGGTGATGTATGGGACTGGTGAATTGCTATTTATGCACCTGAAAATAATATAACACTGTATTTTAACTATACTGGAATTTTAAATTAAATTAAATTCAAAAACAAAATATCATTACCAAGGTCCAGGTCAAGAAGTTTTATTCCTATGTTTTCTTCTAGGACTTTCATAGTTTCAGGTATTATATTTAAGTTCTTAATCCATTTCAAGATAACTTTTGTGAGTAGCGTAAGATTGGGGTCCAGTTTCATTCTTCTGAATATCCAATTATCCCTGCACTATTTATTGAAGAGACTGTCTTTTCGCCATCGAGTATTCTTGGTTCCCATGTCAAATATTAGTTGACTATATATGCTCGGGTTTATTTCTGGGTTTTTTATTCTATTCCACTGGTCTATGTGTCTGTTTACATGCCAGTATAATTGTTTTGTTGTTGTTGTTGTTGTTGTTGTTGTTGTTGTTGTTGTTGTTATATTATAGCTTTATAGTATAGCTTGAAATAAAAAGTGTTATGCCTCCTGCATTGTTCTTTCTCAGGATTTCTTTGGCTATTTGGGATCTATAAGTTCCATAAAAATTTTAGTGTGAACTTCCTCTACTTCTGTAAAAAATTCCATTGGAATCCTAATAGAGATTGCATTGAATCTACAAATGGCTTTGGTCAGTATTAACATTTTAACAATATTAATTAATTAATATCAATTCTTCCAATCCATGAACATGAGATACCTTTCCATTTATTTGTGTTCTTTGATTTCTTTCACAAGTGTCTTATAGTTTTCAGAGTAGAGAACTGTCACCTCCTTGATTATTTTTTTCCTGATTTTTTAACTGTTTTTGATGGCTGGTGTAAAGAGGATCAATTTAATTCTTTTTCAGATTTTTGTATGTTATTTTTTATCTTGCAACTTTACTGAATGCCAGTACTATTTTGACTAGAAATGGTGACAGTGAGCATCCTTGTCTTGTTCCTGATCTCAGAGGAAAAGCTTTTAAACTTTAACCATTGAATATGATGTTAGTTGTGGGCTTGTCATATATGGACTTTACTATGCTGAGATATGTTCCTTCTATGTGTAATTTGTTAAGAGTTTTTATCATGAACGTATGTTAAATTTTCTAAAAATGCTTTTTCTGAATCCATTGAGATGATCATACTTAGGTTTTTTTTTTCTTCAATTAATGTGATGTATCACATGAATTGATTTGTGTATGTTGAACCATCCTTACATCCCAGGAAATAATCCTATTTGATTATGGTGAATGAACCTTTTTTGAAGTGCTTCTGAATTTGGTTTGCTAGTATTTTATTGGGAGTTTTTTCATCTATATTCATCAGGGATACCTTTTCTGGCTTTGGATAACGCTGACCTCTTAAAATAAATTTGGGTATGTTCACTCCTCTTTGATTTCTTTTTTTCTGAAGATTTTGACAAAGACTGGTGTTAATTCTTCTTTAATTGTTTGGTAAAATTCACCAGTGAAGTTTTGAATTCCTGGCCTTTTCTTTGTTGGGAAATTTTTGATTAGCAATTTGATAACCTTACTACTAACTGATCTATTCAGATTTTCTACTTTTTCCCAGTTCAGTCTTGGTAAGTTATATATTTCTAAGAATTTTTCAATTCTCCTAGGTGTCTAATATGTTGGTATACAGTTGTTCATAGTGCATTTTTATGATTCTTTGTATTTCCGGGGTATCGGCTGTAATGTCTCCTTTTTCATTTCCAATTTTGTTGATTTGGATCCTGTTTTTTCATTAGTCTAGGTAAGGATTTGTCAGTTTTGTTCATCTTTTCAAAAAAACAACTCTTAGTTTGGTTAATCTTTTCTATTGATTTTCTGTTCTTGACTTCACTTATTTCTGTGCTAATCTTTACTATTTCCTTTCTCCTACTAACTTCAGGCTCAGCCTTTTCTTCTTTTTTTAGTTCCTTAAGGCATAGAGCTAGGTTGCTTATTTGAAATTTTTATTGCTTCTTAATATAGATGTTTATTGTTATGACCTTCTCTCTTTAAAATACCTTTGGTGCATCCCATGAGTTCTGGTATATTGTGTTTCCATTTTCATTTGTTTCTAGAAACTTGTTTATCCCTCTTTAATTTCTTTGATCCATTGGTTTTTAAGGGGAGTGTTTAATTCCCATGTATTTATGAATTGTCCAGTTTTCCTCCTGTTACCAATTTATAGTTTTATGCTATTACGGTCAGAGAGGATATTTGGTATGATTTCAATCTTCTTGAATTTTCTAAGACTTGTCTTCTGGTCTAATATATGGTTATCTTAGAAATTTTTCCATGTACACTTGAGAAGAAGGCATATTCCGCTGCTGTTAGGTAGAATATTATGTATGTCTGTTAAGTCCACTTGGTCAATAATTTGTTCGAATCTGCTCTTTCTTCATTGATTCTGTCTGGATGGTCTATCCATTGTATAGTGTGAAGAATTAAAGTACTCTACTATTATCATTTCTCTTTTTGGTTAGTTTTGCTTTATATACTTAGGTGCTCAGGTTTTGGGCACATATATATTTACAATTGTTATATCCTCTTGATGAACTGACCACTTTATTATCATGTAATGATCTTGTCTCTTTTTACTATTTTTAGTTTAAAATCTATTTTATCTGATATAACTACCCCTGCCTTTTTTTTTTTTTTTTTTTTTTGGTTACCATTTGCTTGAACAACTTTTCTCATTCCTTCACTCTCAGTCTATATCTGTCTTTAAGGCTAAAGTGAAGCAACACCCAGGAGCCCAAGAATAGGAACAGGATGCAATGACAGCTGGCACCACTGAAAGTCTGCACATACCAACCTTCCCTCCAACTGCAAACAATACCAACCACCTCACCTGCAGGGCCCTCATTTCCTTCCAAAGAGAAAAATACAGGAGACACAAGACCACCACTCTCTCAAGAAAGCTCACACCTTTTGGAGAAATAATGGATCCACTATGGCTGCAAATGTGCCACAGGCCAGAATTCTAGACAAGATATTGCATGCTCCCACTATGATTTGATGAGAACAGTCATCCCTGTGGTCTTCTACCTGAAAGCCCAGAACCTTATCTTACATCAAATAGACCTTGAATGAGGCTCACTGACAAACTCTGACAGCCCTGAGCAGGTTCAGAACTGCGACATGTAAGGTAGGCCTGGTTGGACCAGACCTGAGAAGGATGCCTGGGGGATAAAGCCTTGCATCAGGCAATGGACCAATGCTGCTTCCATAGTTTGGGCAAAAGTACTGTGGAAACCTGAGATGCTGGCATAAGCAGGAACTGAGCAAGGAGTACAGGAGCCCTCTGCACCATCTCTGCAACTTCTCTGTAAACCGAGAATCACTTAAAAGTAAAAAAAAATATATTAAAAAATAACAATGAAAATAAAGTGAATCTCTTGTAAGTAGTATTTCATTGGATATTGTTTTTTGTCCATTCACCCATTCTATGTCTTTTGATTAGAGAATTTAATCTATTTATATTTAAAATAATTATTGATAGGTAAAGACTACTACTGCCATTTTGTTAATTGTTTTCTGGTTATTTTGTATATCCATTGTTCAATGTTCCTTATCCTGCTATCTTTGTTCATGTTTTGATGTCCTTTGGTATCCATATGCTTTGATTTCTTCTCCTTCTCTTTCTCCATCTTTTTCTTCCTTCTTTTTAAAAATCTATCATTGTTATAGGTTTTTCCCTTGTGATGACCATGAGGCTTACATAAAATATCTTAAAATTATAATACTTCATCGTATACTTTATACTTTTACTTCTCCCTCTCACATTTTAGGCTATTGTTGTTACAACTTACATATTTTTGTAGTGTATAATTAATAAGAGATTATTCCAGTTATGGACATTTTTATTATATTTATTTTCTTAACTTTAAACCATTGTTGTAAGTAAATTACATACCACAATTACAAATTACAGAATCTACCCTTGACTATATATTCCATAACCAGTGACCTTTACACTAATTTTTTATGTTTTTATGATGTTAGCTAGCCTCTTTTTATTTCCATTCAAAGAACTCCTTTTAGCATTTCTTGTATGGCAGGTCTAGTGGTAATGAACTCCGTCAGCTTTTGGTTTTCTGGGAAAGTCTTTATCCCTCCTTCATTTCTGTAGAATAGCTTCACTGGGTATAGTATTCTTGGTTGACAGGTTTTTTTTTTTTTTTCCTTTTAACATTTTGAATATGTCATCCCATTCTCTCCTGGCCTCAAATATTTCCGTTGAAAAATTTACTAATAGCTTTATCGGGATTCCCTTGTAGATAATTCTCCTTTCTATTGATGCTTTAAAAATTTTTTGTTGTTGTTGTTCTGGATCAAACATTTTTATTTATTTGTCTGCCAAACACAAAAGCTGATTTCTATCTATAATTATTTTTTTAAGATAAGAAACAGTGAGTCAACTGAAGAAACAACTGTGGCCTAACTGTGAAGACTATGGCGCTCACCATGAGGCTGTAGGGAGAAATGGTAATGACATTAGCAGGCTTTCTCCAAGAAGGCTCTGTAGCACCTCACACACTGCTAGTAGATAGTCTCAAAGTCAGACTCATTCCCATAATAAATAATAAATTGTTTCAATAATAAATTGTTTTTGTGGATAACTCTCAAGTAGTTCAATTTTAGATTTGCATTTCTTTTCCTATTCAAGTATCTCAGATTGCTTTCATCCATATGTAGTATATAATCAGATGTAGCAAAGTCTTCTTTGGTAACCTGCCAGGCAATGTTAACCCCACAGACTGATGGGAATAATATGCTTTTTTATTTAATTGTGCCCTCCATAATTGGGAGGGTTTGCTATTTCATATGTAGATGTCACTGCATTTTCTATCCTCCAATTATCTGAAAGCTTTTGATCAGTTACAAGTTTTCTGAAAACTTATTCTGCAATGGGTGACTGACATGTTACCCAGACACAAAGAGCATAGACTTGGATACCTGCTCAGCCATCTTCCCATGCACCAGTATTATATTTTTCAGCTCTAGAATGTTTTCTTTCTTTCTTTCTTTCTTTTTCTTTCTTTCTTTCTTTCTCTTTTTTCTTGCTTTCCTTCTTTCTTTCAATTCTATTGCTTAGTCAAACTTTTCATTTTGTTCATGCTTTGTTTTCCTAATTTTGTTTAGTTGTCTGTGTGTTCTTGGAATTCACTAGACTTCTTTAAGAAAATTATTCGGAATTCTTTGTCTTATAGTCCATATATCTCCATTTCTTTAAAATCATCTATTAGAGCTTTATTAGTTTATTTTGTTGGTGTCATATTTACCTACTTTTTGTGATCCTTGATTCCTTATGTTGCTATCTGTGTATTTAAGTAATCCGGTTCCTCTTCCAGACTTTACAGGTTTGTTTTGGCAGAGACAGGTCTCCAAACAGTCAAATTCAAACAGTCAACAGTTTGAGTTTCTGGACATGTATACTGGTAATGTTCTTGGGTAGGTGGGGCCTGCGATTATGATTTATTTTGGGGTGAGGCAACTGTGCAAGTTCTGAGGCCAGGGATGGAGATGGTAGTGCCACTGGGTGAGAACAGTTGAATAGGGCTGCTTTTTTGGTTCACTACCCAAGTGAGGTTGTAGGATGGGTTCCATGACTGCCTAGATTCTCTGTTCACACTTACTAGATGGTTAGGTCTGGGTACTATATTCATTAATAGATGAGGCTATGAATTATCTTTCCTTCCCTGACTGGTCAGCAGGATGGGACTTAGGGCTTGTACAGCTCATTGTTTGGGGACCCAAATCAGGCAAAAGTGTGCACTAAATTTGCTTGTCAGCTGAGGCCACCAATTCTTCTTTGCAGACAGGGAAAGTCACAGATGGCTCTCTGTTCAAGTGTCACTGTAAGCAGGGCTATTGGATAGACTCTACAGCTTACCGTGTGCTCTGGTTGGGTTCCTTGGTTAGGCAGGCTTGAGGCTATATGCAGCAATAAGTGGGGCTACAATTTAGTTTCTCTATATGGGCATAGTGGGAGAAGCAGCTGTAAAACTGGCAAAGCTCTTTGTTGTCTTAACTCAAGCCAACCTATGCCCCAAATTCCCTGGCTGGAAAGGGCCACTGGTTTTGCTCTGAAAACTATTGGCTCTGCCTACCTGTGTCTCAGCTTAAGCACTACTGCAGCACACAGCTCCCAGGCATCCTTGCCAGCTCTTCTGGTCAGGTGGGACAGGGAGCCACAGCAGGTAGGCCTATGTTCCAGCTCCCTTGTCTGGAACAAGGAAAGGGGAAGGGTCACTCCAGGCAACTCTCAATTTCCCAGACTATCTAGCTGGGAGGGGTTGGGAGCTACCCTCAGCTTTGGCTATGAATTAATCCTTCTGCCTATGTATAGCACAGAAACCTTCCTGTGCCTGGTACTGGCTTTGCTCTGGAGGTGATAAACTCTACCTACCCACCTCTCAGTTTGAGCACTACTGTTCTACACAGCTTGTAGGTGTTCCTCTGGCCAGTAGATGTGACCAGGAGATACTCACCATAGTGGGCAGGACCATTATTCAGCTCCTTGCCTGAGCATGGGCAAACAAGGCTCTAGGGCTAGCAATACCCTTCATTTAAAAATTCAAATCAGGCAGATCTGTACCCCAATGAGTTCCCTAGTCAGACTGCATTACCAATATGGTTCTTCAGATGAGCAAAACCATTGGTTGGGATTACTACTTTATCATTGCAGGTATAAACTTGATCTGCCAAGATCCATGTGCTTGTTGTTATAAGATCCTCCCTGCTTCTCCATCATAAGTCAGATTCCCAGTGGTCAAGCCCCCAAGGTTCCCCTGAAATCCCCATGGAGTGAGATGAGAGTAGAGGTTCCCACAAAGCAACCCCAATGGTCAGTGGGGAAGACTGGTTTTCTCCCCCTGGGTTCTCTTTTTGTCTTACTGGAGGACCTAATGGCTCAAGGAAAACCCCTCCATATAGTGTTGCACTGGCCTGAGGGAAGTGAAAAAAAGTCATTAGGTAGTCACTTCTCTTACCCTTCTAATGCAATCTGTCTTGTCTCTGTGATGTAGGGGGTGATTTAGACTCACCCTCATGTTCTAGAATTCTTTCAGTGAAGTTCTCATCTTGAATAGTTGCTAGCTGTCCTTCTTGTGATGGGGAGCAACGTCAGGAATGATCTATGTTACCATCTTGGTGAAGTCTAGTTTTAATGAAGTCCAGCTTATCAATTGCCTCTTTCATGAACAATACCTTTGTTGTTGTATCTAAAAGTAGTCACCATATCCAAGATCACCCAGATTTCTCCTGTTATTTCCTATGAGTTTTATAGCCTTTTGTTTTGTATTTGGAACTCTGACTCATTTTGAATTAACTTTTGTAAGGAATGGTCTATGTCTAGATTTATATTTTTGCATGTGGTATCCATTTTTTCCAGCACCATTTCCTCAAAAGACTATCTTTGCTTCATTTTATTGTCTTTGCTCTTGTGTTAAAGATAAGTTGACTATACTTATGCTGGTCTATTTCTGAATTCTCTATTCTGTTCCAATGAACTACTTTTCTATTCTTTCAGCAATACCACAGTTTTTTGAATACTGTAGCTTTATAGTAAGTTTTGAAGCTGGGTAGTATAGTTCTCTGAATTTTTTCTTGTCCCTCAATATTGAGTTAACTATTCTGGGTCCTTCGCGTCTCCATGTAAACTTTAGAATCAATTTGTTGATATCCACAAGATAGGTTGCCAAGATTTTGATTGGGATTGCATTGATTCTCTACAAAGTGGGAAGAACTAATATCTTGACAATATTGAGACTTTCTATCCATGAACATGGAATGTGTATGTATGTATGTATGCATGCATGCATGTATTTAATATCTTTCATCAGAGATTTGTAGTTCTCTTTACATAGATCTTGTGCATATTTTGTTAAATTTACACCTACATATTTAAATGTGGGGGGTATTAATGTAAATGGTAATATGTGTTTAATTTTAAATTTACTTATTAAATGCTGGTATATAAGAAATTGATTGACTTTTACTTAGTCCCCATTAAAGTGTACTGAGGGCTCTGCAACTGTACTAGTTACAGGGCATGTATAATAATAACTAGTTATAGTTATCAACCTCAAGGAGTTAGGGGGAGGCAAAAGAGAAGGAAACATGTAATCACATTTTTAGAAAAGAAAAAGCTATCCCAATCCCAGTCTGAGAAAAAAAAACCAAACATGTTTTGAGTGATATAATTTATTATGTTCTTCTGGGAGAAAGCATTACTCCTAATTAATTTTTAAACAATTTCCCTACAGATTTTAATAGATGAAAATTTGCTTTGGGGAATCAAGTGACTGGTTACCCTGATGACTGCCAATCAAGAATCTGATGATCTTTTTTTAAAAAATTTTCTAAGCCTATTTAATTATTTTGAGAGATTGCATGCACGAGCAGGGGGTAGGGGTTGGATGTGGGGGAGGGGCAGAGAGAGAGGCAGAGAAAGAATCCCAAGTAAGCTCCACACTTGGCATGGAGCCTGACATGGGGCTTAATCCCATGAACCATGAGATCATGACCTGAGCCAAGACCTAAGAGTTGGACACTTAACCGACTGAACCACTCAGTTACCCCTAGAATCTGGTGATCTTTAACCAAACATTCTTTCTTCTTTTTTATATCTGATTCAACAATAATTATGTAATCATTCTTCTAACTACAAAATTTCTTACAAGAAAGCATCTTTCAGTTGGCTAATATACACTCTTTCAGGTCTTTACCTTGCAGCAAAGTTCTAATAAACCTCGACACATGCTCATAACTAAATTGCCTGAAAAGCTTTATTTAACATTGTAATAGAAAATTAGTCAGAGTTGTAATAGAAGTTATCACAAGGATGTGGGGAGCGCTTGAATTTTGGATGTATGAGTGGGTGGGGGTGGAGGAGGAAGGCATTCATTCAGAAGTGACATCTAAATTGAATACTACAGAATGAGTAGAACAAAGGGCAGTAGAGAGATGGGAGGAGTCTGAGACAGTAGCTAAGAAAAAGACCTAGAAGGGAAAAAGTATTATCTGTGTAGCAGGTGGCTACCCTGCCCATGTACATTGGGCTTGAAAATGTCCTGTTCTCCAGAGCACATTCACCTTGCCTGTATCTGCATCTAAACCTGAGATTTCCCCCAGGAAGCAGAAGGGCATTCTTCCCTTTTTTGGGAAATGCTGGTAAAAAACCTGGAAGGAATATAACATCCCCAAGGGTTGTCCTCAACCAATGACAGAGTGGTGTAGCTGATACATAAATTCCCCCATTTATTCTCCCCTTGGATGGGATAATTCTAAATATGTTTCACAGTGTTTCCCAGAATTTCCCCAGGGATTTGGCGCCAGTCCAACTGTGGGCACTGGGTTCCTTTTCCTGTGTCACTGCCCCACTCCCCACCAGTATGTTCTGAGCTTCCCAAATAAAGTGTTTTGCACACAGGCCTTGTCATAGGGTCTGTTCTGGGGAATTCAGACTGAACAGCCTGTTTGGGATAATTGCAAGCAGTTAAGCAACAGAGAGAACTTGTGATATGCAAAAAGGTAAAAGCAAGGTTGGGCTAGAGTATGTAAGGCCCTGATTTGCCATATTCAGCAGATAAAAATCACGATGCCCAGTTAACCTTTAATTTCAGATAAACAACAAATAACTTTTTAAAATAAGTATGAATCGGGCATAGTTATACTAAAAAATATTGTTTATCTAAATTAAATTTACTGGGTATCATGTATTTTATCTGGCATTGCTATGGGATCTAAAAACGATTTGGAGCTTTATCAGTAGGACACTTTGGTTCCAGTGTGGAACATGGGTTTGAGAAAGGCTGGAGAAACCAGTGAGAAGACATAACCACTGCCCAGAGATGAGGCCTGGGTCTGGGGCTTTCAGGGAGATGGGAGAAGTAGATGGAAGGCATAAGGGAAAGTTATCTGCACTTAAACTAGCTGCCAGGGCAAAATAACTATCTCATTAGACAGGATGGGAAAAGAGTACCAAAAATGAGTGCAAAGTCCTGAAAATGCCCCCAGAGTGTTCAGAAAAAGACATCAAACTATCAATGCAAGGCCTCTCTTCCTTTCCTCCTTGATGTGCTCATGCCCATGGAGTAGAATGCCCTTTTTCAGGCCAAAGCACCTTGCCCCCTGAATCAAACTACAGGAGTAACTATAGGCCTGAGCACTCCTCCTGAAGCTCTCTGATGACCTAAATTACAATGGGCTCAGCTCAGCCCTGTCCCCAGATGAGCCCTTGACCAGAGCCTCTGGAAATTACCAGATGTACATGGCAAGGGACACTAAGGAAAAGCAAATTCTCTTTAGCTTATTTTCTCTTTGTTGGTGTTGTTCCCTGAGATGGACCTTGCCCTATACGATAACCCCAGCCATGGTGCACACATTCCTCAGAATGATGTCACAGAAAATCCAGTCTCAACATGGAAAGGGATAGGAAGCACATTTGGAATCACACGGTGTTCTCTGTGTGAAGAGCTCTTCAGTTTCATTTCAACTTTCATGAAGGAAATTCTATTCCTGTGGGAAACCACTTCAAAAACAATATATTGAAAAAGAAAGAAGAAAAATGAACTCCATTATACCAATGGTACATTCCTTTCTTCTGTTTTGCTCTGTTTCTCCCACTTGTAAAATGCACACCAAAGACTATTAGAGAATATAATTTGAACTGCTTCATTCCAAAGTTAAAGTGTTGAGAGATTAAAAAAAAAAAAAAACTACAGTGAAATAAAAACAGGTCTCCATTTTTTAACACTTGAATTTGATTATAACTTTCAGTTCTGAAATTTGAAATTGTACAGGGCTATTTCCTCAAACTAAATTATACATACTCTTATCAGACACTAAAAAGCATGAGTAGTTATCTGGAAATTATGTGTTTTCTACCCACATTCACATACGCACACAGAGACTGTAGTATAAGCAATTTGTATAAGACAAGCTATTGATCACACATTCATCTACCCCATAATAGGCAAGTTGGCATCCCAGGGTCTCTGGGTCTACTCTGTGCCAAAGATCATTTTGATTGTTTACATATAGTATATATATAATTCTCATAAAAACCTCATAGGGTGGATATTCCTCTCCCCACTTTACAATGTAGAAATTGAGGCTCAGAAGGGTTAAATAACTTTCCCAAGGTCACACAGTGTATAAGTGACATGTATGGGCTGAATTGTGTCCCTTACAAAATTCATATGTTGAAGTCCTACCCTTCAGTACCTGAGAATGTAATTGTATTTGGAGATATGGTATTTAAGAAATAATTAGGTTAAAATGAAGTCATTAGTATGGACCCTAATTCAATATGATTGTGGTCCTTATAAGAAGAGAGAGACATTGTGGAAAGACCATGTGAGGACACTGAGAAAGCAATCATCTACAAGCCAAGCAGAGAGGCCTGAGGAGAAACTGACCTAGCCAACTCCTCAATCTTGGACTTCTAGCCTCCAGAATTATAAGAAAATTAATTTCTATTGTTTAAGCCACCCAGTGTATGTTACCTTGTAATGACAGTCCTATAGCAGCCAACCCAGAATTACCATCTGATTTGCAATCTTCCTGAAATCATCATTTTTCACCAGAGAATCAGGTCTGGGAGAAAATGGGGTTAAGGGAGAATTAATTTTACTTAATATTCAATGTGCCAAGGCAAACTAGGGTTTAGCTCAAGGTAACCAAATTACCCAAGATGGCCCAATGTGGGGGTTGTGGTGGTAAATGTGGTGATGTTGGGAGTTCTAGGGAGGAAGGGCAGTAATAACTCAAGCCCAGAAGAGCTAGCGATAGCATTTTTCCTTCAGGTAATCAGTTTATTAAATCAGACCTCAGGACGATGACCAGGATCTCAGATGCAGGATCCAGGCCCTGTCATGTAACCCAGCACGGGGAATTGGAAAAAGTTTAGTAAGGGTCCCCAAGTCACCCTCTCTCCCACCAATTTTCCATATATTGCACTGAAGCCTTGATGACTAAGTTATTAGGCCCCTCTTCTGGTCCAACATGGATCTGCTGGGGTAAGGGAGGGCAGAGCAGAAACTGGGCCCATGCCTGGTGACCCAGACAAGCTCCCCAAAATGCTGAAGGGGGCCAATTCTCCTCCTCATGATGAATTTTTCCTTCTCAGAATTTCCTCCCAAAGGAGAGAAAGGGAGCACAATTATCTATGGAATCCAGTTTGCTTAGATGTCACTTTAAATGAATAGGAGCCAGCTTCAAATAAAACAACTACTCCCTCTTTCTGGTTTCCCGGGGCAGAGTCTGTGATTTTCTCCACCTACTCTTCCCCACTCTCCTACCACTATCACAGGTGAGGGTTCTCAGCCCTGCATCTTCTGGCCTTGATGGATACCCAGTTCAGCTCATAAATCCCTCTCTTACAAATCTCATTTTTTTCTATCAGTTACCAAACTTCCCCCAAAAATATTCTCAAGTCTTTGTAATTTGATATCTGTGATATGCAAGCTGCCCAAAACCCAAGGCTTGGGCAAGAGCTGTTTCTTCCCAGACTTAAGGGCTGTACTAGGCTTTATAGTTCCCTAGAGAACTGGAATGCTGAACAGAAAACTGAGGCAGAAACAGTACTGGCCTTCATCAATCTCTTGGGGCAGGTACTTATCAGCATGGAACTCCTGAGTTTTTAATATACAGGGCCCCAAGGCTTGCTAAATACTGAACCTGAAACTGTACTCCACTTTACCTCTCACTGTCCCCCCACTGGCAAGATGAAAGCTCTAATGCTCCTGTTTGGTCCTACTATGGTCAGAGTCAGCCAGAATAGGACTCTGCAGATCCATCTTTACTTCACCTTTTCTTGAGTAGACAATGAAGTAACTTTATTTAAAAACTTGACTAATGTTCAACTCTTGGCATTTTGAACCTTTTATTCAGTGATGTATAAAAGAGTTTATTAATTTATTTGGGGCCTGACAGATATAAGGGAGACTTCCCTACTTTTAGCCAAATATTCACCTAAAGTATTCTAGAAGAAAAATAAGAAGTAGGGGGAGATGAGGAAGAAGGAAACAAGGAAAGGGAGGCGTAGGGAAGAGGAAGGAAGGGAAAATTTCCAGCTCTTTGGATCTAATGGACTAATCTGCTTCTCTTGCCTGTTAGGGGTGAGTGGTCTGTTTAACTTCAGTTCTGTCTAGATAATGAGCAGATAACAGCATACCTACCCCTTGCATAGAATCTCATGATGTCTGCTATATCCTAGGGCTTCATTATCCTTGGCATGGGTCTCTCTAGGCCTGTAGCCTTTCACTGTGTGATTCCTTAGAAGGACCTTGTGAAAAGGTGAGCAAGTAGTGCCTGATCCCCAGGTATTCTCAGCCAAAATCCAAAGGTGGATCTGACTTCTTTCTTTTGAGCCCTTAACAGAACTCCAGTTTCTTGGTATTACTTGGCTCAGAATAGTATTATAAGAACTACACTTATCAAGTTGGCCCTCCTGGATTTCCCTGGCATAGTAAAAATAGATATGGCTTCCCTGTGTCTAGGTTCAGATTTGCTGATGTGACTGTCAGCCCTTCTTGGGTCAAGAGTTCAAGATATACAGATGTAATCAACTGAATGTTTGTGTCCCCACAAAATTGATATATTAAAGCCCTATCCCCTAATGTGATTATATTTGGGAATAGGGCTTTTATAGAAATAATTAAGGTTAAATTAGGTCATTAGGGTAGGGTACTAATCCAATAGGATTAGTGTACTTGTAAGAAACATACCAGAGCTTTCACTCTCTCCCCTGTGAAGGTACAGTGAGAAGAGAGCTGTCTATGAGCCAGAGAGAAAGCCATTACTAGAAACAAAACCTTGCCAGACACTGATGTTGGACTTTCCAGCTTCCAGAACTTTTAAGAAAATAATTTTCTGCTGTTTAAACCATGTGGTCTGTTGTATTTTGCTATGGAAGCCTGAGAAGACTAAAACAAAACAGTAAAACATATGCCTCAGTTTTCCAGGGAAAATATAAAGGAAACTTTGATTTCCATGTGTATATGATTAGACAATCTACAAAGGTTGTCACAATCATTATTTTAAAAGTTTCTAACTGCAGACCTCATTTTACAAAAGGGAAAACAGGCTAGAAGAAGGAAGGTGATTCGTGCAGTGTCAAATGTAAGGGAGGGGGTCAAAATCGGAACTCATACCGAGACCGCTGTTCTCTGCACAAAACTAAGCTGCTCTATAACAATCAATCTTCACACCATGATGTCATCTGCAAATTTGATAAGAAGGTTTCAATGTCTTCACACAAACAATAAAAGTATTTAACGGGGGAGTTGTTACTTACACTTTCTAACCTGAAGACGACAAATGGGTTTCATCTTGCAAGCCAATTGATTTTTTGGCAGTGGCTGCCAATCCTGTGTATTGACAAGGGTTGTGAGGTCACGTTAGGAAAGAAAATCTGGATTATCTATCAACATTGGTCACAGGCACAGTGAGTGTGAAGCATGTAAACCTGGGATTACACATGCTACTCCAACCCCCAAGACAACATGGAGTCCTCATGGATGAACAAAAATGCTTTCCAGCATGAAGAACAAAAATATATTAACAAGGTCAGCCAGGGATAATTTTTTTTCTTAGAATTATTTTTTGAGTTACGTCTCTCTGATCGCTTCTCCCTCAATTTTCATTCTTCTCTGTCAGAATCGAAAGCTGGGGCCTTGAAACTAAATTTCAAAATAAATTTCTTACATGAAATTTTGTGTAGGAGATAACTAGTGTCTAAGAGACAAGTTCTTCAAGATTTTACAATAAACACAGAAGCAGATTTCATGAAGGACTGAGAAGGAGGAAAAAAATGGTTCTCAAGAACATTCATAGCAACTGTTTCATGGTTGGTAGAACAATTGGATATATAATCAGGGAGTAAACAACTTTGATTATAGTGGATTATACCAAGAGACATAATAATATGGCTGTAATTATATATCAGTAGTTGTGCCTCAAATTCTTTTGGAAAATAGCTACTACAAGTTTTACAGAAATAGATTCAAGATAACAAGAAACATAAAGATCACAGTAAAAGCCCTTTGAGACTAAAAAAGTGGCATTTTGCCTCTCCCCATTCTTCAAATCTTAAATATTTTCAGAAATAAATCCTTACTGTATATGACAGTAAACTACAAAGCATGTCCAGCTAATTTTCCCCCTAATTATTCAGTCCTGCATAAGCTAGATGCATGCTTTCAAAACAGATACATGCTTAAAATTATTTAAGAAATAAAATGGCTCAAATAAGACTAACTTATCAATACTTAATAACAGAAGCAACTTCATATAACTACTTTTCTTACCAAAGCTTATCAAATGCCACTTTCATTGACCAAAACTGATAAAAGCTGTTTTTATTATGGAAACTAGAGATATATAAAGATCTTAGAAAAAAATTAGAACCTGTTTTAATTCCATCTTGTTGATTTTTTAAGAATAACTTCTGATTCTTGAAGATAAAGCTTTTTCCATTAATTTTGAAAAGTAATACTCCTAAAGGTTTTATCGGAGCCTTCCACAACTTGGGTTCTATGACCTAGATGTTCTCTACTCGTAGTATTTATGTTCCTGAGAAAAGCTCGCTGGTAACATAAATAATGAAGTCAAACTTCTGATCTTTTTGTAAAATAAAAGTAAATTATAAAATTGGTACACAGAAAAATTGAGAAAGTGTGAAGCTCTAGCAAAAGCACTTAAATTTCATGTAAAAACTAAGGAAGAAGATCTAAACCCACTTAGTGACAGGTTTGATTTCAGAAAAATGAGACACTCTTCTTATTTCACAAAGTACTTATTTTCAAATTTTCAAATACTCTTTCTCTGAAAATAGGGCTCAAATGAGGTAAGAGAAAATAAACCTGAGTTCTAAAAATACACAAAGGCCTCAAACAATACATTTTCTTAAAGTCATAGAATTGGACACTTAAAATACTCCATTGGGTTTGTATCAGAAGTAGTTAACTTTTTGATACAAGTTATTGGACACAAAGTAATAATAATATCTTAACTTTGTTAAGTGCGTTAGTGCTCCCAATTCACGCATGTCATTGGTGCCCCCTTCCTGCTTGGTCTGGGGGAGACTGACCTGACCTCTGCTTGGTGAAAGCTCTGAGCTTTCCTCAAATTTCCCACAGGTACAAATTTCCCACAGGAACAGAGAATATTCCATACTCTTAAGGTCACTTTGGCTTCCAGGCTATTTCTGCCCAATTCCAGTGTTAACTCAGATGCAAGATATCCCCTTTCTTGAGTTCCACAAAAATTCTACTCTCACAAAGCTTGTGAAAGTGTGCAGAATTTCTGAAGATCTGGGGCGTCATGAGAGACTTGGAAGGGGTTTATATTGCAGCACATAGGTAATCTCAGATGAACAGATTCATCTCTATTCTTTTCCTGTGGTTCAGTTTCTTCAACACTGGGAATGTACACCTGCCCATCTCCCTATACTTATGGGTGACTATAGCCTCCCTGCCTCCCTCACTTCTTGCCCCCTACACTTAGGAGCAAACCAACTCCTCTTTTCGTCTAAAGCCACAAATTCTCCAACAAAATACCCATCAGGATACCATCTGTGCCTGAATATAAGAGATCCAAGAATGCATTTTCCAAAAGAGAAGATCCCCTTTAAAAAGTTTCTGGCCAACATTAAATGATTGATATAGGAGAAATAGTCAAATGTCTTTTTACGGTATTGAGTTTATCAATTGAATCACACAATCATATTTAAAAACACACATGAACCTATACCGCTTTATAAAATACTGGGTTTTTATCCTCATTCTCACAGTTCATGAAAATTCTTCACAACTGACATGAGTGTCTTTGCCATCAATAGAGCCATTGTTAAGTCATCTGACACAGTTCCTCCAAACACATCATGTTCGTTTCTTTCTAACTAGTTGGAAGTACAGCATTTTTAATCCTGCCAGACTGCTTAAACTGAAATTTTATCCCAAGTCGTAAGAATCAACTTGTTATTTATGTTCTCCATAATGTAACCATTTAATTTATTGCTTTTTAAAGTGACACTTAAGCCTTATTTACAATGACATTCAACACTTACAATTCAGAGGTCACCCTAGGGAATAATGATTATAGTAGCGGGGTTAAATTTCTTTGCCTTCTTTTTTTTTTTTTTTTTTTTAATAACCAAGAATCTCAGGTGACCTTTATAAATAACTGAAATTAACACTGATTGAAGCTGTTTCAGACATATACTCCCTAAATAGTTATTTGTTGCCCAACTATTGAAAGAATGATGTATGAGACTTGAATTTAAGGTTGCTCTCTTTTTTGGAGGGATAATTTTGAGGGGGAAAAAAACTGCAAACTCTCACCTTATAACCTAGCACATAGGCAACTGTCCCTTAACTTCTTCCCTAGAAGGACTGTGGGGCCAATTGTTAAAATTTTCCTTATTATCCATACACTAACTATATCATTTAGTATTTGTAACAGGGCAAATATTAATCCTATGTTACAGATGAAGAAACTGAAGTTCAAAGAAACATAATGACTTGCCTAGTGTCAGATCACTTGACAGTGGGTGAAGACTAGTCAAGTGGTTTTCCTTAGAATAAAATAAAAACAAAACATAATAACCTTTCAAAGTTGCTAAGACAGTAAATCTTAAATGCTATCACCACAGAAAAGAAACTGTAATTATGTGAAGTGATGGCAGTGTTAGCTAATGTTCTGGGATGATCATTTTGCAATACATGAGTGCATAAAATCAACATAGTGTACACTTTAACATACATGATGTTGTATGTCAATTACATCTCATTAAAGCTGGGGGAGAAAATGTGTATAATGACCTCATAGTACTGTTGTAATAATAGAAAAATGAAAGACCACCAAATTAATGATTAAAAAAATAATAATGCAATAACCTGGATAATGGTCTGTGATGAAGAGGAATGCTTTTCCAGCAATTGACTTTGTAGTCTAAAAAATAAATATAATTCTTTATGTATTCTTTCATTGCCTGATATTTTAAAACATCCCTTGGAATTCTTTTCAAGGCCTTTCTGGTTTTACCTGTAATTGGATCATTTATTACCAAATTCAAAGGTTTAAATAATTATTTTCTTTTGCTTTAATTTTCACATTTTTTAAAGAATTTGTGACTATGTTAAATAAGAAATCATCCAACTGATACTTGTTTATTTTTAAAACTAAAATGACAAATTATTTCAGTCTTTCCAAGGAAGTTTTTGTTCTCATTGCTAGACTGATGTAATGGATTTTTTTTTCTTAAGAATCTCGGGGACAATTCAACAGGAGGAGGGCATTCAGAGATAAGACTGCTCTTCTCAGGGGAGAACAGGCCTGATGGTAGGCAGGACTTTGATAGGGGTAGGGTTTGGGCTGAGGACTGTGAAATTTGGGGTGTGTGTGTGTAAGAAAGAGCACCACCTGCAAAGAAAAAGGGGTGGGGAGACAGGTTG
Source organism: Panthera tigris (assembly GCF_018350195.1). Taxonomy (NCBI): domain Eukaryota; kingdom Metazoa; phylum Chordata; class Mammalia; order Carnivora; family Felidae; genus Panthera; species Panthera tigris. Next base: position 118,762,109 of record NC_056668.1, on the reverse strand, counting down.
ATTTTTAAACAGCTACTCCAAGGATGAAAACATTGAGGAGAGCTGCTGCTAGATCTACGGGAGCCTTGCTGTACAATGCACAATGTGAAATGACTGTGCCACCCCTATAAAAAACACAGCAAAGTCCAAGTTTCTTTGCTCTTTCATATAGACACGAAAATACTTTGTGCTTTGTGTACAAAGCCCTTTTGGGGTAAACGAGAGAGCACAAAGAAGAGGTAGCCAAGCTAAATTCTTTAAACAGAGGCTGAGTGGAGCCCAGGACCCGGGACTGCTAAATTCTGGATTCAGACCAAACTTTTAACATTTTTAAATGCCAAATACTTTGCTTTTGTCCTCATTCAGGAAACATAAGACCTGAGCAATTTTCATGGTTTCTAAAATGAATCCAAACTGAAAGAAGACATCAGTTCATGCATAACAAAAACTCTGTCTCATAGATTGGAGTGCCTACATCTTTACCATGGTCACCTCCTCAGCTTGAACTCCAAACATCATCAGAAACCACCTAATTAGTTCACTGTAAGAAACCACTACCTCGGGAATTACAAAGGACCCAAATTCATATAATCAGTATATTTTTCTTCTTGTAGGTGAACACAACTGAGCAACCAAATCAGAAGGCCCCTTGCTCAGAAGGCCCTTTGGTGGGATGAAATCAGAGCAAGCAAAAACACTACACTGAAACTCAGAATGAGGAAAGTCTTATTTGAAAACAAAACAAAACAAAACAAAACAAAACAAAACAAAACAAACACTCTCAAAAGTCCATTGGGAATACCCTCTGGTTCCATAACTACACTGGAACTCATCTGAGGTCAAATACTCTGAAGTCTTAGCAGCTAGGAAAACTGTGCTGCTTGACTGAGTAGCCCTCACCTTATTAACAACAGTCTTTCTTTGGACATAATGATTCATTCAATCTGGGGACAGCTCAGACTGTCTTTCCAGTGACTTTGCATACCTATGCAATTATCTTCTCTGTTTTGACCTTCAAGTTTAACTGTCAATAAGAAATCTTATTTCTTTCATTTCTTGCTGAAGCCCACACTGCAGGTTTCTGAGAAAATACTACCATTCTCTCCAAAATAATAGGGCTATAATTTCTGTATAAGAAACCATAATGTCACTCGTCCCTTTTTAAAAAGAATTGTTCTTTAAATATCTATTTCTCCTTTTTTACTTAATTCTAAAGACTCTAAGAAACCTGTAGAAACTTAAAGGTATAAAGTCTTGCAAGGATTTTTTAATGACACTTGTTCTTAAAGGTTTAGATTTTGAACATTAGAAGATGTGTCTTTGTAAGTATCCTTGTCAGCACCTCATTTTGCTCCCTTTCAACATGTTTAGATTCAATAGCAAATTCTTACCTAATTGCCTCTTCATCGTTAAGTCCAAATGGAATTCTAGTATATCAACTACTTATGTGGTTTACTTGTTTGTTTTTAATTTTGTGTTCTTCAGTAAAGCTAAAGCAACAACAACAAAAACAACAACAATTCTGGAATGCATTTCAGAGGGCTTTGTGCTTTCTGGGACCATCTAGTATCACAGCAACCACTAAAAGTCTAAGTGTCCTAAAAAATAAAAATAAAAACAGGTCTGGAAAATGTTACTTGGCCTATTTATATATTGGGCCTATTTCCATGGCATTCCAAGATTTAAATAATGCATGGAGCCCTTCCCTACCCATTCTGATTAATTATTCATTCACAAATATTTATTGAGCATATCTACTTTGTGTCAAGGACTATATTAGGTATGAGCCATACAACAGAGAACAATGAGCTTTATATCTAGAGTCAGTGTCTACAACCTTTTTAATTTGATCCATGCTCTTAGAAAAAAAGGCACTATACTCATTAAAAAAAATTTATTTATAAATCACATATATGTGTTCCCATTACTGATATCTTATAGATTATGGGAATTCATAAAAAAAAACTATTTTAAATAGATGAGATTTTCAAAAGTTAACAAGAAATATGTGTTCTAATGTTTTCTTGCCACATATCCCCTGGTTCAATTTGCAAAGCAACTAAGGTGTGTGCATGTCTCACTTTGAAGACCACTGAATCTGTTGTCCAATGTTTAATGCATCTGTCGTTGATATTTAAATAGTGAATTTGTAAAGTGCAAGTGTATTCATTGAACTATTTCACAGATGAATACACCTCTTTCAAAATGTAATGTGAATTCAAGAATTACATGTCAGTGTAGGAAAACAACTTAAGAATATGTATATCTTTTTGTTAAACTTATGCAATTTCCCAGACACCAAATTATGTCATGATCTTAGATTGGTAACTTATACAATAAATGACATGAAATAAATACTCAAGCTTGAAAATTCTGACAGAGACTATAAATATTTCATTTTATAGTTCTATTTCTTTATCTTTGCACTAATCAATATGAATTAAATTTAATGGCATGCCAATACAATATACAAGATAGTCATTACATAGGGTCTATAATGTAATTGATAAAACATTGATTAATAGTTATCATTCTTTAGTAAATTTTTCTTTAATGAATAATGAAGGTATTGTTTATTATTATAATTCATCTTATTATTATACAAACAATTCTTTAAGAGAGCTCTTTGGAAGATGAACGAAAAAGGCAACAGCCATTGACAGACCTGGTTTCTAGGGTCTGTCATTTTTAAAGATACTAAAATCTTAAAATTTAAAAGCATATACATATTTATAAATAAATGAGCTTGTGTGTGTGTGTCTATCTATAAACCATAGGGTCTGAAAAGAAGTAATACTATAATGAAAATTCCCTTCATAGGAGAGCAAACTTTTGATTTAAGGATGAAAATAAAATATTGGTGGTCAAAAGGGGAGAAAATAGCTTCTTGGGAAACTTCAGTAATGATTCCCAAAGCTTTTAGAAGCCTCACTTTAGATCTAATGTGGAATCAGAATATTTTAAATGGAAAAAAAAAGACTTTAAGTGAAAATTATCAGCTGGACTACTATAAAAAAGGGGATGGCTATATTTGAGATATCTTGATCTCAAGGAAACTTAAATAGATATTACTAAGTGAAACAAGCTTACCTGAAAAGTTATACACTGTATGATTCCAGCTATATGACATTCTGGAAAAGGCAAAGCTATGTAGAGAGTGAAAAGATCAATGGTTGCCAGGAATAGGATGATTTTAGGGCAGTGAAACTATTCTGTATGATACTGTGGATCATACAGTACTGTATAATATTGGTGAATACGTGTCATTACACATTTGTCAAAACCCATAGGATGTACAACACCAAGAGTGAACCCTAATATAAATATGGAGTCTGGGTGATTATGATGTGTCAATGCAGGTTCATCAATTGTAACAAGTGTACCACTCTGAAGGGAATGTTGATAATGAAGGTGGCTGAGCATGTGTGGGAGCAATGAAGTATAGAAGAACTCTCTGTACTTTCCTCTCAATTTTGCTGTGAATCTAATACTGCTTTAAAAAACAGTCTATTTGGGGTGCTTGGGTGGTTCAGTCAGTTGGGTGTCCGACTTCTGCTCAGGTCATGATCTCACAGTCTGTGAATTCGAGCCCCGTGTCAGGCTCTGTGCTGACAGCTCAGAGCCTGGAGCCTGTTTCAGATTCTGTGTCTCCCTCTCTCTCTGCCCCTCCCCCACTCATGCTCTGTCTCTGTCTCTCTCAAAAATAAACAAACATTAAAAAATTTTAAGAAAAAAAGTACATTAAAAAGCCTATATGCTCTGGTATGCTGCTATTTTTTAATAAGAAGTAAAATATTTTTTCAAATAAAATTGTAACATCATTTCTTTAGGTTTTTAACTAACACATTCCATTATGCAATTTTACAGGGAAATTATATGACTAAAATGAGCCATTTACACATAGATGGCACAATGAGTATAATAAATATTGACCAAGTTTTGGTTGGTTGAAGTACTTTTATATAAATGCCATTGACTATTTCTGTAGGCTCATTTAAACAGGTAAAAGTAATGATTAATTGGAAAACATTTTTAGTTTTGCATGTGCTCAGAAAGACAATGATTCAACATATTCAATAAAAGGCCATTCTGGAGACTATACTTTGAAGTAAAGCAGGGGATTGAATGGAAAGCAGTTAATAGATCAGGATAGAGACAATTGTGAGACAACAGGTCAAAGGAAAATTACTGAACTTCCCCAGGAAACTTCTAATGATTTAAATCTGCCTTACTAATAATGTTGGAAGAAACAGTTCCTTTCAATTGCAATTTTTACCCTTAAGGAAAGATATAGGGGGGAAAATGCTTCATTTTTTTGGTTTCTATAGTACTTATCTCATTATATACAAACGTTAACATGAATGTCTCCTCTTATGTCTCAGAACTTTTGATGTTATAAGGAACAGAAAAAACTTAAGCTGTGTGACAGGTTGCTAAAGCTATCTCCTAAATCTATTTTCCCCTTCTTACTCAGTTTTAGAAAGGCATGCAGGTAGAGACTCCATTTCCCTGTCAGCTTTGTAGTTTGGTATGGCCAGGTAATGAAACTTAGAACCAATGATATGTGAATAGAAGTAATGTTTCCCATTTCTAGGCTTTGGCCTTAAAATATTGGGGATACAATTCCCTAACCCCTCTTTCTTCTTTTCCTATAGGGTGGGCTATAGACCAGGCAGTGACCCAGCTTCAACCATCCCCAAAAGGAGATCATCCTAGTGGCAGCAGAGTAATAATATGGATGACTCTAACTCCCTGGATGACCTCATTTAACAAAGCTGCTCCTTTAGGCTTAGTGAAGTCAAACTATTACGCCAGAAATAAACTATCATCTTATTTTAGCAATCAGTTTATGTTGTTTCTTTGTTAATCAGCTTAACATTTACTGTAAAATAAAACAAATTTAAAAACAAAAGAGATTTATTGACTAATGTAACTGGAAAGTCTAGGTCTTCAGTGGGCTTCATGATTGGTTTGATCAAAGACTCATTCCTTTCCAGGTCTCTGCCCTCTATGTATTAACCTGGCTTACTTATTATGGTGGTGCAGCCATTAACCAATCATTGAGATCAGAACATGATAATATGTTTTCTATCTTAGACCTAAGCTTCCTCCCCTACCCTAGAGCCAGAGGTGCATAAAGTAGTTGTGGCTACCAAAATGAAAGTTCAGGAAGGTTTCTAAAAAGAGACAAATAGATGCTGGGGAAACAGCCACACCACAATATTTACATGTGTTTCTCAACATTCCTAGTACAGTGGGATTTTTTTTTTTTTTAAAGAAAAGAAGGGGCACCTGAGTGGCTAAGTTGGTTAAGGTCTGACTTTGGCTAAGGTCATGATCTCACGGTTTGTGAGCTGGAGCCCCACATGGAGCTCTGTGCTGACAGCTCAGAGCCTGGAGCCTGCATTGGATTCTGTGTCTCCCTCACTCTCTGCCCCTCCCCCACTAGCACTCTGTCTCTCTCTCTCTCTGTCTCTCTGTCTCTCTCTCTCTCAAAAAAATGAACATTAAAAAAATTTTTTAAAGAAAGGAAAAAATGTTCCCAGATCTACCCCTTCTCTCTGACGTCAGCTCCTCTGAGAACGTCTGCCTTACAAACTGTGATCTTATTTGTTGTTGCTTCCCCAGGACTTAGGATATGTGTCAAGCATATAACAGAAGCCAAAAGAAATTTTTTTAAGTGAATTCATTTAAATTAAGTTTAAAAAGAATACTTAAGAGAAAAAAATCATATCTAGGCAAAATTCTAGGTGTACATTTTTAACTTGAATTTTAAGTTTGGGATATTGAGGGAACTAGATTGAATCAAATATCTTTGAAAAAAACAGAATTTTTTTAGATGGAGTAATAATTTAAAAAATTAAAGGGAAGATACAGAAATCATTATCATTTCTTTTATAAGGCTTTTGTTACACTCAATCAGGGAAATAGAGGAGTAAGGTGGGGTTGGGATATTGACCAGAAATAGCAGCAACCAGCATAGAATATTGCATGAAGAGATTAAAACTATAGAGGGTCTACTCGATCTTTAGCCTGAACCCCAGCTGATAATTATAGACAGAATTCTAGTGTTCAGAGTTGGGCAGCAGGCCAGAAAAGCAGCACCCAAAGAATTCTGTCTTGAGGAGCTTATTTCATTCACATTGTGCTCCTTCTCAAAACCAGCTTGGGAAGCAGGAAAACTCAAGACCATACAAAGTATAATTATTATCATTCCAGCCTCTGAAGTCCATCTTGTCTATGCAGACACATTGTGGAAAATCACGCCCTTTAGGTTTTTCCCAGAAACCATGTGTTCAGGGCCTACAAAGTTCCATTTGAGCAAGAGCATCTGGCTTTGTGGCTACATCTCTGTGGTCCATCGCCAAAGGAAAGATCTTTTATTTTTCTTTTTACTAGGCTGATGTAACCATAGGGTAAGAGTTGTGGAGAACCAGATTCCAATCCTAGACTGGCTTTAAACATACCAGTTAGGAGAGAAAGCCTAATAAAACAAATAAGGGTGAATGATGAAAGGCATGTAAGATCTACAGATATTAGATTATAAAATTCTTGACAGAAGTACATTTGTCTCACCTGTACTCTTAGTCCTCTAATAATGGACTCAAAGAACATAAAAAATTTATTCATACAGAAACAGTCATGAGTTTAACTGAACTGTAGGCAAAGCATGCATTAAATTGGTAGCTACTGACAACTCCTAAAGTCTTGGCAAATATTTTAGAAATCACTTTGATAAAGTATGCCTGGGTGCCTGTAAGTACAACCTAATCATTATTGTTATTAAATATATAACCACTATTCTCTTTTTTATATTAATTTGCCCCAAACTAGTACGCAAGCAGTAATTTTTCCTTTTTATACATTTGTTAACAACAATAAAAACACATTGTTAAAAATATGTATTTTACAGGCAAAATTAATTTATGGTGGTAGAAGTCAAAATAGTGCTATGGGATAGATGGGTATCAATGGGGAAGGAGTAGAAGAGAACTTTCTGGCAAGGTGGGAATGTCTACCTCTTGATCTGTTGATGGTTATAGAGGTTTTATATGTATATAAAAATTCATCCAACTTTACTTTTAACATTTGTGTATATTACTATATGTAAAATATATCTTTATTTAAAATACTTTTAAAATATGCATTTTGCTTAGGTAAAATTCTAGATTTAATGCCTTTGGCTTCAAAGAATTATTTCATTTATAACAACATGAACATAAATGATAAGTACCACATGTGCAGGCAGTATTTTCTTCATGGGTGGTCAAAAACTTGTATTGAAATTCTCATCACATTCTACATAATAAATTATTCATGAAGTTCGATAATATCTCTGGAAATTAATGGCCTTTTAAGATAAATTTTTTAAATGGGAAATTAATGAAATTCTGCTACTCCAGCTAATTTTGCTGTAGTTTTGTGGCAGTGTAAGTATGTCTTTGTCTGTAGTCCAACCACCACAAAATCCTATACCCCTGAAATTATAATTTGTGGCTATGATTATAGCACTGGTTTCAATATAATTTTCACTATATTTAAAATTTGAGAATAAATATAAAATTAGAAAGAAAAAATAATATATGGTATAGCCAAAGCTCTAAACACAAAATTCAGGGTTAGGATCAACTCAAAATATTTTTTCTTTTTCTTTTTCTTTTTCTTCAAGTTTATTTATTTTGAGAGAGAGAGACAGAAAGAGAGAGAGAGAGAGATAGTACAAGTGGGGAAGGGGCAGAGAGAAGGAGAGAGAGGGAATCCCAGCCAGGCAGGCTCCATACTCAGCGCAGAACCTGATGTGGGTTTTGAACTCCCAAACAGTGAGATAATGACCAGAGCCAAAAATCAAGAGTCAGAATGCTTAACCGATTGAGCTAACATGGCACCCCAACTCAAAATATTTCCTTATATTTTTCATTCCTTTTAGACACTCCCATGACCACCCTACTTTGCCCACTGCTCAAAACACAAAGCCTGTTTAGGACATTAATCCCTCCACATACAATTACAAATCCTAATACTTGGAAGCAGGCAAAAGCTGTGTTTACCAGACATTTAAGGAAATATCTTATTATATTTTCTTTTTAAATATTTTCAAAGATGATAATTTTAAATAACAAATGTTCAAATCAACTAATAGATGCCAAAAATAATTGAATGAAATAGCGGCAGTTTTCCTAGTGACTAAAACCAGATATTTTAATACCTTTTACCAGCATTTCTCAAAATAAAGTCTATGAAGTGTTAATAAATCACATTCAAAAAAGGTTTCATGGTTAAGTAGGCTGGGGAAATATTTTGTGAAGAAACTTAAGCAGGTTAGTTACTGTAATACCTCCCAGAGCCTTTAATCTGCTCCTGTGCATTGCCATCCTTTAAGAGCAGGCTATAGTTAGCCTTTGAATACTCCTTTACAGAGACTCATAAGATTAGTGCTCCAAGAAGTGCATTTCAGGAAATACATATGAACAAATGGTTCATTAACGGAGTTTTAAAGTGATTTTTTTTTTCAACAGCAGATTCTTTGCATACACATACCTAGTCAAACCAGTAACATCTCTAATTGTCATTAAGATAACATAAAAAAAATTACCACTTGAGTTCTATTTCATCATCTCTCAATTATATCATGGTAGCATAACACCTGACAATTTAGACTAATTAAAAAATATATACAGAATATTAAAGTGGTATCAAAGATGAATAAACATTACACCACTTGTTTTAAAAGACCTAATGGGTATTTGGTGAGGTGATTCAAAAATACCTGGGTCCCCAAATCTTGGTTTGTTACTAGTATCAAGGTTGACCTTATGGATAATGAATTTTCTCTAAGGTAGGAGTTACCAGAATGGCTTTTTAGCCCCACCGTGTTCCCCAGGGTAGCTGTCAGTCCCATCTTCATAAATTCCTTATTTACTTTTTAAGGCATATCTTGAAATCCTCTAATAAAGAGAAGTCCCTCCCTGAGGGTTAGTTTATACTCAGCAGATTGATCAGGTATTTTCTAAGTGAGAATCAGCAGGAAGCTTACCCTGAGAGAACAGAGAAGCAATACACTTTAGTTTGAGAGAGGAAAGATTTGTGCCCAGTGTGGATTTCCCTTAGGACCCGGCAGTTCAGGTTGGGAAGGCAGTGAAATATCTATGTCTGAGTGAGTCACTCCAGAGTTATAAGAATTTTTCTCTTTTAGCATATGTCACTCAAAAGTCTGAGGGTGATTCAGTCTGTTAAGGTCAACCTCCTGTGAGACAAAGGAGGTTAGAGAAGGGGGAGTAAGAAGGTGGGAGCAAATGAAGTATAACCATTACATCTCCAAGGGCAACTGGATAGTGATAGATGCTACTATTTAAAAATTTCTTCTCCCTATGTTGGCAAATTTTTACTTATTATGCAAAATAGAATATATCTGGTATCTTCAGCATGGTTACACCAAGGCCAATCAAATGCAGCCCACTACTGCTTGTTTTGTAAATAAAATTTTACTGAAATCCAGCCATGCCTATCAAGTCTAGTAAAGGCAGAGTTGTGTACTTTCAAGAGTGACCATGTGAGTGACAAAGCCTAAAATATTTACAACCTGGTTTTTGACAGAAAAGCTTTGTCAACTCCTGATTTAAACAGTCCTTCTTTTCCTTTCCATTCTAATTTTCTAAAATATTTTCAAAGCGACTTAAAGTTTATATTTTTGGAATCAGATTTTCCCTGTGAAAAGACTCAGGTTATTTTACACTAAGAGCAAATTATAGCTAAGTCAGTATAATAGCTAAGCTAGCACATGCAGCTGAAAAGTAGGGAAATAAAATGGTTGTTTTGAAAATATCCCTTTTTAAGATCACAAACATCTGGATATTTCCCAAGACATCTGGAACACCAACTGATTGACTTATTTATATTTAGCCACGTGCATTTTGTAAACACTTGAGGTAAAAACTAAACATTAGAAGTAAAAATAATAATTTCATGTAACATCTTTGTTCAAAATACTTCTAATTTTAAATATCAGCTTTATTGCTCATTTAAAATGCACCAAAAAGTACAACAAAGTCTATAATTTTATCAGACATTTTGGAGAATTTAAAGAACATGATACTGCTTTCTTTCATTCTTTATTTGGTTATGCAATCTCTATTCTCATTGTCTGAATGATAAAAAATAGCATCATTATGATTTTTTAAAAATGCCTCAAAACTTAGAGTGAACAATGTATTTTTCAGTTACTCTATGGTAGAGAATCAGCAAAATAGTAGGAAGCATGTCCCATCTCTGAGCAATTGAATTGAAATAAAACATGTTTCTTGGTCTCTCAGTGTCTGCTCTCTTCATGTTGGAATGACCTGTGGTTAGAGCTAAGTAGATTGTCATGAAAGGATGTGGGGCATTGGAGCCAGACTAGGGTTTGACTGTTGGCCCAATTACCTTCTAGCCTATTTTGGCCCAAGTTTCTTCTCAATATAATGAGGATGATATTTTTATTGGAAATGCAGTATATATGGTACTTGAAAAAAAATAATAATAAAACAATGGCTCCCATTGATTGACATGCTTACTGTGTGCCAGCCACTAAGCTCAGTGTATTATATACACCTTACATCACTTAATCTTCCCAAAAGCCTTAAAGGTAGTCAACTGTTATTAGCTCTAATTCAGAGATGAGTTCACTAAAGTGTTTACTTCCAGTTTACAAATTCTACCCTTAGAAGAGCAGCTACCAATCATCTAGTGCCAACTACATGCCCGAGACTTCACATATATTTTCTCAATTAGTACACAGTGCTAAAAGGTAGCTGTTTTCATTATCTCATTTTCAAATGAGGAAATTAAGGTTTAGAGAGGTTAGTTTTGCCATAGCTACATAGCTATTAGGCAGAGCTGGGGTCAGAACACAGGAAGAAAAACTCCCAAGGCCTGTGCCTTTAACCTTAACTATACTACCTCAGCAAATAGCTATTATTATTGTTGTTGTTGTTATTATTACCACCACCATAGGTATCCTGTTTAAAAAAAACCCATAGGGGTGTCTGGGTGGCTCAGTCAGTTAGGTGATGAGTTCAGCCCAGGTCATGATCTCACGGTTCGTGAGTTCAAGCCCCACGTTGGGCTCTGTGCTGACAGCTCAGAGCATGGAGCCTGCTTCCGATTCTGTGTCTCCCTCTGCACTTCCCCTGCTCATGCTCTGTCTCTCTCTGTCTCTCAAAAAATAAATAAATGTTAAAAAAAATTTTTTTTAAACCATAAAATTAGTACACTAAAAAAACACATGTATGCATATATATGTATGAAACTTGACAAACAGAGGGAATCAAATAGCTCTATGTATAATTTCTCAAATTGAGAGTATTCACCTTTGTACTGAATTGCAAAATAAATATGAGGATTACTGAAAGTCAAAATAAAGCTAAGTACTTCCCACCTGGATTCACTGCCCCAAGACAGTCTTTCTAAAAACAAAATTTGAAATTTTGTATTTCAAAGTTATGTAATGCCTACATCAGATATCTTAAATAGTGTGCCTTGCTGAAAATTTACAAAACCTACAATTATGTCATCTCAAGCTCTGAAAAACAGGCAGTAATGTTTATGAAAGAGCAGGGTGCCAGATATACCCCATGTCAGAAAAATCTATTTGAGTTATAATGCTCTTGTACCCTCACTGCAGATTGTCAGCCAGAGCAATATGCAGAAAATATATAGCTTGCCTGATGGTACCCTTATTATAATAGTCTCAGAATTATGGGATAGATGAATTAGAATTTATACCTGAATAGACCTTTTTCTCTTCTGAGCTTTTGTTGTTTTTTTTTTTTGTTTTTTTGTTTTTGTCCATCATTAGATTTAGGGATGGTTGCTTAAATGTCTAGAAAGAAATGGTATATAACCAGAAAAATTGCTGCAGAAGTATGATTTTTGTTACAACATTTGGGCAAGTTTTGAAGAAGAGGTCTTAAAACAATAAAAGACATTGTTCACAGAAAATCAATTTTTTTTTGACCATCTAATTCTCAGCAAGTCACTTCCAGCAAATTCTGCAGGAAGCATAGAATTAGTCCATACTGTGTAACCCCAATGGAGAATGAAAATGTTAGAAATGCGAATAGCTTTTCCTGTTTTGCCTTTTCACCATTCTATTCTTTCCATACTTATAATGACTAGAATTCATTCTAATACCATAATTAATACTTCTTTGGGTCACCCACCCAATGGAGAATTTCTGAACACATGAGTATGCCACCCACTGGTGGAAGGGTATTAATCTACATTTGCAAAAGGTGAGAACTTCTATGGATCCTTTAAGAAAATGGTAGTATCTTTGAGACTTCTGCTTGAATGACCAATTGTTCAACTGATTTGTTTCAATTACGCTGTTTTTCCATCATTAAGGTCAAGTTTTATTCACTATCACCATTTAATCTTAGTTTTAGCTGGTCAGTATTATATAGCTAGGAAGAAATAAAGGTCTATGGCCTGAAGAGTACCTGTCTTTCTCACACTTCATAGGAGTAGAAAGAGAATGCAAAATATAGTCCCTGATTCAGGGGTTATGCTGAAAGTGTACTTCACAGGTCCTGAAAACACTTAGAATTTTATTTTTTTACTCTAGGTATAAGATTTGATAGTTCAAAACAGATACTGAAGAATCTAAATTCTAAGCTCATTTGGAAAATCTATAATGCATAAGAACTCACCTCATTTTTATGACTGCTCTATTAATAGCTTAAAAAGACAAAATTAAATTCATTCCTAAGGATAATAGACTGTTTTATGGTACCTTTGTACAGCTGAAGATAGAAGATTAAATTACCACTTCAACAGTGAATTATTTTAAATATTTTAATAACATGCTGAATTTTACAAGAGAACAACCTTAACTGTTCCTTCATTAGTAACAAGTAGAGTTGCCACCTAAAATATAGGATGCCCACTTAAATTTAAATTTCAGGCAAGTAATGAATACATTTTTTAGTATGTATATATTCCCTGAAATATTTAGGACATACATTGCTTTAAAAAAAGATCCTTCTTCATCTAAATTTCAAGTGTAACTAGGGATCCTATATGTTTATTTGCTAAATCTAGCAACTTTATTGGTAGGCCAAACCCTCTGAATGGTTTTCAAGCAGTGATCAGGAGTTCAGTTGGCTATCAACATCCTTTACATTCACCCATTCATTCACTAACTCACTCATTAATTAATTTAACAAGTATTGGAATACCTCCTTTACTGTTGTCAGTATCAGGAATAGTTTTGTAAAACCCCTGCCTCATGGATCAGTGGTCCTCAAACTTGGTTGTCCATTATGATCAGCTGGGGAGATTTTTTTTTTTTATTAATGGAGTCCTAGATACAACCCTCAAAGATTCTGAATTACTTGTTCTGGGATCTGGCCTGGTTATCAGACTTTTACAACCTCCCCAGATGATTCGAATATATGACCAAGGTTGAGAACCACTGCTGTAGATGGAGACAAATTATATATTCTTAGCCATTTTTTTTTTTTTTTGCAATCCCTGCATCTGCCATAAGGCATGCCTATTAATGGTTGAGTCACTCAGCAGATCAACTCTTCAGAGAAGCAAATTGCAAATAATTTTAACTGAGATTTTTCTAAAGCAATGTAACTATTAAGCTAGCATTATACATTATTAAATTAAACTATTTTGCCTCAATTTTAGAACTATGAATATTTAAATGAATGCATTCATCCATTCATTCAAAAATACCTAAATTTCTGTCCAAGCACTGGGCACTGAACCAGGCACTAGAGATGGAGCCATGAAAAAGGTAAAACTCCTATTCATGCAAGAGGGACAATTAGTGTGAAAGCAAAAATTAAACACTTCCTATGAAGAAAATGAATCAAGGAGTCAAAGGAATTAAGTAGTGGGGAGGGGTGCATTTTAGAGCAATCAGGAAAATTTTCTCAAGGAACATCTGACCAGACACCTGAATGATGTGAGGACAGAAATTATGCAAATATCTCCAGTGAAAGGTAAAAGAAATACCAAGGAGGTCTGAACAAGTTTGGTGTGTTCACAGGAAGAGCTGAAAAGACGGTGTGACTACAGCAGTGGTAGGAGGAGAGTGATACAAGATGAGGCCATACAGAAGTATAGGTAGCTCCTTAAACCAATATAAGGACATGGGACCGTATTCTGGGCTGCAGAGTAAGAGATATGGTTTAATTTACATTGTTAAAAATATCACCCTGGCTTCCTTATGGAGACTTGCTGGTAGGGTGATGGTGCCATAAAAGAAGCAGATTACTGTAGTAGTCAGGGTGAGGGATGATGGTGACTTGGACTAGGGCAGTAGCAGTAGAGCTTTTAAGAAGTGGTTGGGATATAATTTGAAAGTAAATCCAACAGTTGTTTCAGATAGGTTGGATATAGGGTATGAAGGAAAGAGGAAATAAGAATATCTTGGAATTCAGCTTCTACTAAGACGGAGATAAAGGACTGACACAAGAGTTCTGGAAAGACCAGGTTAAGTTTGAGGTGCATAATCATTATCCCAGTGGATAGGATCATTATGGTAGGTATGTATATCTGGATCTCAGGGCTGCAGATACAAATTTAGATTATCATCTATATATAAAGGTGTACTTTTTTCCTCTATTAAGTTTAATACATTGGACTGGTTTAAACAAAGTGGGGCAGTCATTTCCTTTCAAAATGAATTACTTCCTTTGGGAGTTCTACCTATGACCTAAACACTGGTACTGATGAATTATAATCCTTTACTACAGAAAACATATATAAAAGGAAATATTGCCCCTACAACTTTTTAAATGTCCTTAGGATTGATACATGAAATAATTATGAAAATTATTTTGATGATGCATGAGGTCTTTTTAGGCTATGGCTAAAAAGAACTTCTCATGATCAAGAAATAATTTTCAGGGCTCCTGGGGGATCAGTCGGTTAAGTGTCCAACTCTTGATTTTGGCTCAGGTCACAATCTCACAATCATGAAATCGAGCCCTGTGTTCAGCTCCATGCTGAGTGTGGAGCCTGCTTGGGATTCTGTCTGTCTCTCTCTGCCCTCTCCCACTCACTTGTGTGCACAAACTTTCTCTCAAATTAAATAAATAAACATTTAAAAAAAGAAATGATAATTTTCAGCTGTAACTTTTATTCTTAAAATTGTTTTATCATATGTCGGCAAGGATGCAGAGAAAGGGGAACACTTTTGCACTGTTGGTGGGAATGCAAAATGGTATAGCCACCCTGGAAAGTAGTATGGAGGTTCCTCAAAAAATTAAAAATATGGGGCGCCTGGGTGGCTCAGTCGGTTGAGCGTCCGACTTCAGCTCAGGTCACGATCTCGCAGTCCGTGAGTTCGAGCCCCACATCGGGTCTGGGCTGATGGCTCAGAGCCTGGAGCCTGCTTCCGATTCTGTGTCTCCCTTTCTCTCTGCCCCTCCCCTGTTCATGCTCTGTCTCTCTCTGTCTCAAAAATAAATAAAAAAATGTTAAAAAAATTTAAAAAAAAATTAAAAATAGAACTACCCTATGACGCAGCAATCATACCTAGGTATTTATCCAAAGGATACAAAAATGGATTCAAAGGGGCACATGAACCCCAATGTTTATAGTAGCACTATCAACAATAGGCAAATTATGGAAAGAGCCCAAATGTCCATCGACTGATGAATGGAAAAAGAAGATGTGGTATATACATACAATGGAATACTTCTCAGCAATCAAAAAGAATGAAATCTTGCCATTTCCAACAATGTGGATGGAACTAGAGTATATTATGCTAAGTGAAATAAGTCAGAGGAAAGACAAATATCATGTGATTTCACTCATATGTGGAATTTTAGAAACAAAACAGATGGACATAAGGGAAGGGAAGGGAAGGGAAGGAAGAATAAGATAAAAACAGAGGGAGGCGAACCATAAGAGACTCTTAAATACAGAGAACAAACAGGGTTGCTGGAGGGGTGTTTGGTGGGGGGATGGGTTGAATGGGAGATGAGCATTCCTTAATGCTGGGATGAGCACTGTGGGTTATATGTAAGTGATGAATTGTTAAAGTCCATTCCTGAACCCATTATTACACTATATGTTAACTAATTTGGATTCAGATAAAATTAAAAGATTTTTTAGAATTGTTCTATCATATAATTTAATATTAAAACAATCCAGAAGTATTTTTTAAAGGTAAATGATGAATGAGGGGCACCTGGGTGACTCATTCAGTTCAGTGACCGACTCTTGATTTCAGCTCAGGTCATGACCTCATGGTTCATGAGTTTGAATCCTGATCAGGTTCTGTACAACAAAGCCTGCTTGGGAATCTCTGTCCCACTCTCTCTGCCCCTTTCTCTCTCTCTCTCTCTCTCAAAAATAAGAAAATCAATGTAAAAAGAATGGAGGCAAATGATGAATGAAAAGTAGATTTTTAATCTACTGTATTTTTTAGAATGAGGTTAATACAAGCAGCATTAGTTTCGAAAGGTTAAAAGGAGAATTTTAATACATTAAATAATCTCTATTTCAATATTTGCTAGAGTATTCCATTTGTAAAGTTTTTTTCAAACCTGAGTTGTACTAGGAAAAAAAAAAAGATTTGGAGCTTCATATTGCCACTAAACCAGTTATATGGTTGAACACAAACTGGTTAACTGCCTTGAACCTTGGTTTTCTTATTGTTAAAAAAGCTTTAAATCTACTTCAAAGGTCTTTTGTATAAATAACATAATATATGTAAAAGTATTTCATAAATAAAATTACACACCAATGAGAGGTAAATAAGTCATGGCATAGTGTCCACATACTCTTCTATTGGTAAATATATATCCTGTACTCAAGAATTCAAAGCAAATGGCAATAATGTTAACCTCACTACAATAAACTAGTGAAAAAGTATTTCAACCTCAAGAACATAGAGTCAAAATTCTTGTCTCTTTATTATTTTTTTGACTTGTTTCTCTGGTGATATTTGTTTATTTTTTCTTGAGCTATTAAGGTGATTGGGTTTATCCTTTTCTCTCTCTCTTTGATGAAGATAAATGAGATATGTGACATGGTAAGAATAAGGAGTAACCACTGACAGATGGAAAAAAAAGAGAACTATAAAGCATTCAGATAAAGCGCAAATAAACAGCAACTCAACTCTCCTCTAAAATTTACAGTATACAGTAGTGTCAACAATAGCCAAATTATGGAAGGAGCCCAAATGTCCAACAACTGACAAATGGATAAAGACATGGTATACACACACACACACACACACACACACACACACACACACACACACAATGGAATTATTACTTGGCAATCAAAAAGAATGAAATCTTGCCATTTGCAACAACATGGATGGAACTAGAGTACATTCTGCTAAGTGAAATAAGTCAGTCAGAGAAACAAATATCGTATGATTTCCCTCATATGTGGAATTTTAGAAACAAAACAGATGAACACAGGAAAGGAAAGTAAAAATAAGACAAAAACAGACATGGAGGCAGGGGCGCCTCTGTGGCAATTAAGCATCCGACTTTGGCTTAGGGCATGATCTCCCAGTTTTTGAGTTTGGCCCTGGTAGGGCTCTGTGCTGACAGCTCGGAGCCTGGGGCCTGCTTCAGATTCTGTGTCTCCCTCTCTCTCTGCCCCTTGCACACTCGCGCTCTCTCTCTCTCTCAAAGATAAACATTTAAAAAAAATTTTTTAAAAATACAGAGAGGGAGGCAAACCATAAGAGACTCTTAAATACAGAGAACAAACTGAGGGTTGCTGGAGCGATGTTGGGTGGGGGGTGGATGGACTAAATGAGTGATTAAGGAGGGCACTTGTTGGGATGAGCACTGGGTGTTATATGTAAGTGATGAATCACTGAATTCTACTCCTGAAATCTTTATTACACTGTATGTTAACTAACTTGGATTTAAATAAAATTTAAAAATTAAAAAAATTACAGGGTAAGCAATATATAATTATGCACTTATATTAGTAATTATTTACTGCTGAAAGGTTTTTTTTCTTCTTTTAGAGAGTGAATTTTAACCAATCAGTAAAACACCATTATCAGTCAGCCTTTGGAGTACAGAAAAGAGTTGTATTAAATAGTAATAGGATTCACTCCCATTTCCCTAGTTCTACCCTTGATTCCTGGACCTGTGAATCTTGGTTATGGGAGAACCAATACTATATACTGGATGCTAATGTAAACATAAACAGCCTACTGAATGATATGGGAGTGACATCACTCATTGTTACTCTTAGTGTCCACCAACAATATTTTTTTTTTGCTTTCTGTACCCACAACCTTACATTCTGTTGGTCCAGATGTTTGAGTTTCAAAAGGAAGAATGCTTCTAGGAGACACAGGGAGAATACCACGTGAAGACAGAGTAATGCATCTGCAAGCCAAAGAATGCCAAAATTTGTTGGCAAACTACCAAAAGCTAGAATGATGTAATAGGGAGTATTGCCCTACAGGCCTCAGAGGAGCATAGGCCTGTAGACACCTGATTTTAGACTTTTAGCCTCCAGAACTTGAGACAATAGATTTTGGCGTCCTTTTTTTAAGCCACCTAAGCTTGAGAAAAGTAATACAAATACTATTTTAATAAATCCTTTGCATTTAACAAGGCCCAGTATTTGTTTAGGGATTTACTATTTTCTAGGAACTATTAGCTAATGGACTGTGTCTCCTGTTTTTCAGAAGCAGTTAAGGAGAAACAAGAAGGATAATTGTCAAGATGTAGCACAATCTTTAAGTGAAAAAAATGTTTATGCTCTTCATAATAAAGCACCTTTTTATTTTCACTTTCGGAGAACAATAGGGTATTTTAGACATGGGAATAACATTGGCAAGTAGACTTGGAGAATATGAGCCAGTTTTTTAAGTGTAACAGAGGATGAATTAACATTCATTGATGTACTTTTAAACTTCACCAGAATCAAGGGTCTAAAAGACAAGGGAGGCCATTATGTTGCCCAAACTTCTAAAGTAATATTTGATTTCAGCCAAGGAAGTACAACACTACAGACAGATAGGGGAGGGGAAGCAGGGGGAATTTAAATTATATCATAAGGAAACATTTAAAGGAGTATAACATCCATCATTTTGTCAACAGTGATTGGGTAAGGCTGAGATTTTAGAAGTTCAACAGGACTTTGAAATCTAAAATGTGTTATTTTACTGCTCAAATACATTTTAATACATTGATACAATTCAACACTTTATCACTAGTTATAACCACCAGATAATCTGCAAAAAATATCTATGTCATAGCCAGAAATTCTTTAGATCTTGAAGAGAAAAACCAGAAAATTCCACTTTGTGTGCAAGAAAATCATGGAATTGCAGATGGGTTAAAGGGGAGATTTCAAAAGTGGTTCCAGGAGATAGTAACAAGATATATTTACTGATGAAAGTGGTAACTAAAAGTTGGCAACTAGTTTATAGTTAAAAGATCAGCTGCCAGAAGAACCCCAAATCATAATCTTATGTCAAGAGTTAGTACACAGTACAGAAAAAGAAATTATCTAGACAAAGGGATGTGATAGGAATGAGATCATTCTCATTAAATGGTTGGACTGACCTGAAAATATTAATAGTTGTACAAGGCTTTGATGATTCATAACCTCTACATGAAATAAAGTAGATTAATGAAAATGGATTTTATTATTGCCTTACCCAGGAATATTTCAACATCACCTCTCACCTGAAGTTTCAGGATGTCTGGTAGTTGGTATTTAAGTAGACATAGGCCCTGGAATGAGGAAATCACCACTGAAGATGTCACCTTCTGGTGTACAGGGCCATACTCTCTAGAGGAATAAGTATAATCTATCAACTATATATTGATATTTTGAAAAGAGCAACTTAGTTCAGGCCATCTTCTATAGCCCCCTCAGATTTTATGTTAAGTCTTTCGACTTAAGAAAAAGTGATAAGACTGCATGAAACATTTTATTATCAGGCCTGGAAGTGGGTGTATCTTGTCCATCAAGTTACTTTGGCTAGAATCCTGTCACAAGACCATATCCATATTGCAGTCTGGGCTGGGAAAGATAGTGACCCCATGTGGAAGAGGAAATGGAATTGATAAGCATCTAGGAATTAGGAAAAAACTGATACATATAAACATACACATAAGTTGAAAAAACATCTATTTCCCCTTATTCAAAGCAGCATTAGTGACAACAGCCAAGACATAGAAACAAACCTAAGTGTCCATTGAAAGATGAATGGATAAAGAAGTTGTGGTGTATATATACAATGGAATATTATTCAGCCATAAGAAAGAGGAAATCGTGCCATCTGCAACAACATAAATGGACCTAAATGCACTATATTAAGAGAGGTAAGTCAGACAAAGATAAATACCGTATTATCTCACTTATTTGTGGAATCTAAAAACAAAGAACACCAAATTCATAGAAGAGATCATAATGGTGGATACCAGAGACAGGGGTGAGGAGAGGGGAATTGGAAGAAGGTGGTCAAAAAGGTACAAACTTCTAGTTATCTTATATTTACCTTATATCTTATATTTATCTTTACCATATAAAGTAATAATATGGATGTAATATACAGCATAATGACTATAGTTAACACTGCTGTATGGTATGTAGGAAAGTTGTTAAGAGAGTAGAACCTAGGAGTTCTCATCACAAGGAGACATTGTTTTTTTTCTTTTTCTTTTTCTTGTATATATATGAGATGGTGGATGTTAACTGCTGTGGCAATAATTTTATAACATATGTAAATCAAACCATCATGCTGTACACCTTAAACTTATACAGTGATATATGTCAATTATTTCTTAATACAACTGAGGGGAAAACATGCACAAATATCCCCTATTTTCATTTTGTGGGCACTTGCAGCTATGTCTATACCCAACTATTAATTTTTAACCTTTCTGGATTAGATTGGATCTCGTTAATCTACAATTTATACTTGGGTTTTGCACTGTGGTTCAATCTAAGAGTTTTCTTTACTAGGTAAGTTTATTCCATATAAATTTATTGATCTGAGAGATATATTTGACTTAATTCTGTCAAATTATTTTATGTTTTCTTCTTTTACTTTTTAAATGTTTACTACAAGTTTTTGGTTTTTCTTTGGTTTACTTTTAAGCTTCTTTATTTTCTTTATAATAATTTAAGTGGTTTCCTTTCTAAAAGCAATATAATATATCCTCTAATTTTTATAGGTTTGAAATGTCTGTTAGCTTAAACTTGTGCAATAATTGGTTTAGTATCAAATTCTTAGGATGTTCTTACTTTTCCTGAGGAAATGTAAATACTGTTTCATAGCCTTCTAGCACTGATTGTTTCTGGGATGAATTTCTATATAATTTTCTCTTCATTTTTGGAAAAAGGTAAATTGTTGGGTTATTTCTTGACATTGACTTGTGTAAATTCCTTCTAAAATAAGATGTTGTGAAACTGCTAATTCATTTTCTAAAGTGTTATATAATTTTTCAATCCCACCAGCATTGTTTGAGTTTCTGTTGTTTCACATCCTTACCCATACTTGGTATGTCTAATCCTTTTCATCTTGGCCATATTAAGGGTATACAGTCATTTGTTCTTTTGACTTTCAGTTTGCATTTTTCTGATGACTATTGATAATGAACATTTTTTCAGTATTTATTTACCACTTACATATTATTTACATATTATTTTTATAAAATATAATTACAATATAAATGTATTATATATTATGTACATTATATAATTATATACATATATAATTTAATAGATATATGTACATAATTTTTTTCCCAATCTATGGGTTGCTTTTTCATTTTCTTAATGGGATATTTAAAAGAGAAGTTATCTTGAGAAAATAACAAAGTAGGAGGCATCACACCCTTCCTGATTTCAAGCTATATTATAAAAGTATGGTAATCAAAATAATATGATACTAGCATTAAAACATATTGACCAATGGAGCAGAGTCAAGAACCAGAAACAAACCCATGCTTATATAGTCACCAAAATTTGACAAGAGGGCCAAGAATAGTCAATGGACAAAAGACAGTCTATTCAATAAATGGTGCTAGAAAAATTGTAGATATTCCCATATAAAATAATTAAACTAAACACCTGTTTTATACCTCTCAGGAAAATGAACTCAAAATGGATTAAAGACTTAAGTATTAAGGTTGGAAGTCAAATAACTCCTAGAAGAAAACACAGAAACAAAGTTTGAAATGGTCTCTGCAATTTTTTGCATATGACACCTACCTAAAGCACAAGTAACAAAGTCAAGAATAAAGAAGTGAGTCTACATCATACTAACAAGCTCTACACAGAAAACAAAAACAAAAACAACAAAAAAATTGACTAAAGTGAAAATGGGGGAAAATACTTGCAAACTTCAAGATAGGAAAAAAATACTTGTAAACTATATATCTGATAAGGAGCTAATATCCAAAAATATAAAAAAAACAATTCATACAACTCAATAGCAGAGCCCCCAAATAATACAATTAAAAAAATGGGCAAAGGATCTGAATAGACTTTTTCCAAAGAAGATATACAAATGACCAACAAGTACATGAAAAGGTGTTCAACATCACTAATCATCAGGGAAATGCAAATTAAAACCACAATATCACCTCACATCTGTTAGAATGGCCATAATAAAAGAGATAAGAGATAACAAATGCTCATAAGGATGTGGAGAAAAGGAAACACTTGTGCATGGTTGGTAGGATGGTAAATTGGTACAGCTACTATGGAAAACAGTAAGGAGGTTCCTCCAAAACTTAAAATTAGAACTACCATATATCTGAAGGAAATGAAAACACTATGTGAAAAAGATAATCTGCACCCCTATGCTAATTAATGATAGCATTATTTACAATAGCTAAGACATGGAAACAACCTAAGTCTCCATACATGGATGAATAGATACAAAAGTTGTGATATATTGCAACTACATGGATGGAACTGGAGGGTATTATGCTAAGTGAAGTTAGAGAAAGACAAAAATCATATGACTTCACTCATATGAGGACTTTAAGAGACAAAACAGATGAACATAAGGGAAGGGAAACAAAAATAATATAAAAACAGGGAGGGGGACAAAACAGAAGAGACTCATAAATACGGAGAACAAACTGAGGGTTACTGGAGGGGTTGTGGGAGAGGGGATGGGCTAAACGGGTAAGGGGCACTAAGGAATCTACTCCTGAAATCATTGTTGCACTATATGCTAATTTGGATGTAAATTTAAAAAAAATAAAGAATAAAGTTTTTTTTAAAAAGTTGTGGTATATACATACACACATACATACATATAAACACACACACACACACACATATATACAATGGAATATTATTCAAAATAAAAAAGAACAAAATCTTGCCATTTGGGAAAACACAAATCTACCTTGAGGACATTATGTTAAGTGAAATAAAGACAAATACTGTATGATCTCACTTATATGTGGAATCTAAAGGAAACAAAAAACAAAAAAAAATAGGGTGCCTGAGTGATTCAGTCAGTTAAGTGTCTGACTTCGGCTCATGTCATGATCTTGTGGTTCATGAGTTCGAGCCTGCTCCAGATTCTGTGTCTCATCCTCTCTCTGCCCTTCCCCTGCTCGCCCACACACACACACACACCCTCTCTCTCTCTCTCTCTAAACATTAAAAAAAAATTAGGGGCGCCTGGGTGGCTCAGTTGGTTAAGCGTCCGACTTCAGCTCAGGTCATGATTTCATGGTCCGTGAGTTCGAGCCCCGCGTCAGGCTCTGGGCTGATGGCCCAGAGCCTGGAGCCTGCTTCCGATTCTGTGTCTCCCTCTCTCTCTGCCCCTCCCCCCGTTCATGCTGTCTCTCTCTGTCTCAAAAATAAATACATGTTAAAAAAAAATTAAAAAACCAAAACCAAAGCAAACAAACAAACAAAAAAACCCTCCAAACTCATAAAAAAAAAAAAAAAAAAAAAAGATCAGATGTGTGTTTACCAGAGGCAGTCGGTGGAGGAGGGTGGAATCTGATGAAGGTGATCAAAAGTTACAAACTTTCAATTATAAGATAAATAGTACTACAGATGCAATATACATGATGACTATAGTTAACACTGCTGTATGGTATGTTTGCAAGTTGTTAAGAGAATAAATTCTAAGAGTTCTCATCACACAGAATAAAACATTTTTTTTCATTTTTTTTGTATCTATATGAGGTGATAAACATTAAACTCATCGTGGTAATCTCTTCACAAATATGTAAGTCAAACCATGCTGTACACCTTAAATTTATACAATATTGTATGTCAATTATATCTCAATACTTGGAAAAAATAAAACAAAGATACTGTTTTAAAACCTAAAGTGATAACAATAACATTTATTAAATCCACTCCAAAAGGAAATAAGACTGTACCTGTGTCAGAACAAAAACAATATAATACAGATTTACACGTAGGGAATGGATAATAAAACAATCCTGAGTGGGAAGCATGGAAGAAAAGAAGAAAGGCAGTTATCACTATGGGATCTTTCAGCACCTCTAAAGCATCAAGCAATGAAAAACAATTCAGTAAGGATAAGCTGGATGAGCACTGTAAACCAACAACAGCTGATAATTAAGAAGAAACTGAAAAGGAGAAAAGGAGTAGGAAAGTCAGAATCATTAAATGATTTTTACAAAAGAATATGAGATTTTACGTTAGTCCTATGACATATAGCTGTTTTTCGCATCCTACCTTGGGATGAAGTGTGGCCTTACCTTGACAGATAAATTTAAAGACTGAAGAGATTTCCTGGCATTGAGCATCACTTCAGGATGTCAACAGAATCAGGATGATCTCCGCATCGATGCCTGAAATTTATGTATTCAAACAATTATATCTCAAATCCCACATGTTCACTCAATAATCTTAACTTTTTTTTTTTTTTTTTTAAATTTTAGAGAGCAAGCACGAGTAAGGGAGAGGGGCAGAGGAGAGAGAGAATCACAAACAGGTTTCATGCTCAGCACATGGCCTGACTCGAGGTTTGATCTCAGAACCATGGGATCATGACCAGAGCCGAAATCAAGAATCAGATGCTCAACTGACTGAGCCACCCAGGTGCCCCTCTCTCAATAACTTTATAATCAGTGCCCCAGTCACTTTATTTCCTTATTTTATTAAATAACTTATTAAACTATAAAACTGACAAAAAACATTTTAAAAATTAAAGAGTTTTTAATTTTAATAAGTAAATTTATCATTTTTTGCTTTTATGATGGAGCTTTTGGCATGTTATCTCAAAAATCTTTCTCTATCCCAGTTCTGTAATAATTTTGCCTTGGTTTTCTTCTAGAAGTGTCACAAAGTTTTTGCCTTTATGTTCAGATCTCTGATCCATTTCAAGTTAAATATCTGTATTTTTTTTGAAAGTTAAATCAATTTTACATTTCTAGAATAAATACTACTTGGTAATGATATATTATTTTTATGTTTTGCTGGATTAGATTTATAATATTTTGATAAAAATTTTTTCATCAATGTTCATGAGGGATATTGATCTGTAGTTTTGTTTTCTTGCAATGTCTCTGTCTGGTTTTAGGGTATTAGGACAATGTTGGCCTCCTAAAATGAGTCGGAAGTATTTCATTCCCACTGTTTCCTCAAATCTATATAACATTAATGTCATTTTTCTTTTAATATTTTCTTAAATTTACTAGTCCTTCCACGTGGGAGTGATGTTTTTTTGTTTTAGAGGTGGGGAGTTTTTAAATAATAAATTTCATTTTTTTTAATAGGAGAATTTTTCATATATTTATTTTTTCCCTGTGTCAATTTTGTTCAACTGATCTCTTAGACATTTTCAATTTTATCAATTTTAAGTAATCCATTTTCCCATGAAATATGTCCTTTTATTCTTTTAATGTATATAAGCTCTATAGAGTTTTCTCCTTTTACATTCCTATCTTTGGCAATTTTTGTCTTCATTTTTTTCTGATCAGCCTAGCAAGGGGTTTATCGATTTTATTGATCTTTGTTCAACTGATTTTTTTAACTTATTATTTTGATTCATTATTCTATTCCTTATTTCATTCCTTCTACTTATGTTGGGCTTAATTTTTTTTACCTTTCTAAATAGAAGCTTAGGGGCGCCTTGGTGGCTTGGTCGGTTAAGCGTCCGACTTCGGCTCAGGTCATGATCTCACGGTCCATGAGTTTGAGCCCCACGTCGGGCTCTGTGCTGACAGCTCAGAGCCTGGAGCCTGTTTCAGGTTCTGTGTCTCCCTCTCTCTCTGCTCCTCCCCTGTTCATGCTCTGTCTCTCTCTGTCTCAAAAATAAATAAACGTTAAAAAAATTTTTTAAAATAAAAAAAAAATAAAAAAAATAAATAGAAGCTTAGATCATTGATTTTTTTAATTATTTTTTAAAAATATCAATAATAAAAGATATTAATATCATTTAAAAAATATTTGCACTTAAAAGCTATAAATTTTCGCCTGGGTGGCGCAGTCGGTTAAGCGTCCGACTTCAGCCAGGTCACAATCTCGCGGTCCGTGAGTTCGAGCCCCGCGTCAGGCTCTGGGCTGATGGCTCGGAGCCTGGAGCCTGTTTCCGATTCTGTGTCTCCCTCTCTCTCTGCCCCTCCCCTGTTCATGCTCTGTCTCTCTCTGTCCCAAAAATAAATAAAAAACGTTGAAAAAAAGCTATAAATTTCTCTGTAGGCATCACTTTAGCTGCCCCTACAAATTTTAATGTGTTACTCTCACTTTAATTCAAAAATAATTTCATTTCATTTCATTTCAATATTTGTTTTCTAATCCACTATGTTATTTATTCATTGAATCTGGGTTATTTAAAACTGTATAGTTTAATTTTCAAATATTTAGGTATTTATTTACAGATAAATTTTATTTTTTTTTAAATTTTATTTCATTATGGTCAGAGAATAATGCTGTATGTTTTGGGTTATTTTACGTTTATTAGATTTTTTTTGTGGCTCAACATAAAATCTATTTGATGAATATTTCCCATGCACTCAAAAGGAGTATGTATTTTTTGTTAAATGTAGTTTTCTATATTTCAATTTAGGTCAAACATGATGATATTGTTGTTCATGTCTTCTATAAACTTAGTGATTTTCTGTAAATTTCCTTTATCGGTTACTGAATTGTGTTGAAATCTTCAACCACAATTACAGATTAATTTAATTTTCCTTTCAGTTCTCTTAGTTTTGGTTTCACGCATTTTGAAACTCAGTTATTAGGTGAATACAGGTTTAGGATTTTTATGCCCTCTCAATGAATTGATCCTTTAATTATTATAAGATGACATTCTTTACTTTGGTAATATCATTTCACTTTAAATTTATTTTGTCTGATATTAATATAACCACTTTAGCTTTTTTACAACTAAAGACCTACCATTGTCTTTATATTCAAAGTGATTATACGCACACCATCAAGTTTGCCTTGCTTTTTCATCTAGCCTGAAAATCTGTCTTTAATTGGATTATTAGAACAGTTGTGTAGAACCAAATTTCTATCTGGCATTATTTTTATTCAGTCTAAAATAACTTCCTTAATCATTTCTGATAGTGCTGGATTGATACATTTTCTTAGCTTTGTCTGAAAATGTCTTTACTTTGCCTTCATTTTTGAAGGATATTTTAACTAGATATAGAATCTGATTATAGATTTTTTTTCTTTCTGTCAGTACTTTCAAGATGTTTTTTCCATCACCCTCCAGCTTGTATTGTTTCTAATGAAAAGTCAATATTAATTATTATCTTATTAATTGCACTACAAGTAAAATGCTTTTTTTTGTCTTGGGTTCATTTAAAAAATTTTTTGTCATTAATTTTCAACAATTTAAGTCTGTTGGTATGATTTTCCTGGTGTTTACTCTGTTGGGAACTATCTAGACTTCAGGCTGTTGGGAATATATGATTTTCTTCAAATTTGAAAAATATTTGACTGCTGTATCATCAAAAAATTTTCCATTCCCCCTTCCTTCTGGGACACTATCTGTACTTATGTTAGATCACTCGATATTGTCCACACTCACAGAGTCAATGTGGTCATTTACTTTTGGCCCTTTTGTTCTTTGTTCTGCAAACAGTTTGTGGTTGTTTGCTACATCTTCAGTTCATTTATCTTTTTAAGTTTATTTATTTATTTTGAGAGAGAGAGAGAGAGAGCAGGGGAGGAGCAGAGAGAGAGAGAGAATCCTAAGCAGACTCCACACTGTCAGTGCAGAGCCCAATGCAGGGCTCAAACTCACGAACTGTGAGATCATGACCTGAGCTGAGATCAAGAGTCGGACACTTAACAAACTGAGCCACTAAGGTGTCCCAGTTCATTAATCTTTTATTTTAGTGTACAGTCAGCTATTAAGCTCACTGTTGTTTTTGGGTTTTGTTTTTCTTAATTTTGGATACATTTTTTACATTTAAATGTTTCATTTTAGTTCTTTTTTCATATCTTTCATTTGTCTCACTTTCATGTTTCCTCTCTTTCAAAATATTTATAATTAGTATTTTAAAGAATGTGTCTGCTAATTTCATCATCTATTATATTTATTTCTATTAATTAATTGCATTCCTAGTTATTAGTTGCTTTTTCCTGCATGTATAGTAATTTTTTATTGAATACTGAATATGAGTTTTATGTTGCAGAGTCTGGATTTTAGTCTTTCTTTAAAGAATGCTGAGTTTTTTGAACTATTGGGACCTCATGAAGATAAAAAGCTTCTGCACTGCAAAGGAAACAATCAACAAAACTAAAAGGCAACCAACGGAATGGGAAAAGATATTTGCAAATGACAATCAGACAAAGGGCTAGTATCCAAAATCTATAAAGAACTCACCAAACTCCACACCCGAAAAACAAATAATCCAGTGAAGAAATGGGCAGAAAACATGAATAGACACTTCTCTAAAGAAGACATTCAGATGGCCAACAGGCACATGAAAAGATTCTCAACGTTGCTCTTCATCAGGGAAATACAAATCAAAACCACACTCAGATATCACCTCACGCCAGTCAGAGTGGCCAAAATGAACAAATCAGGAGACTATAGATGCTGGAGAGGATGTGGAGAAACGGGAACCCTCTTGCACTGTTGGTGGGAATGCAAACTGGTGCAGCCATTCTGGAAAACAGTGTGGAGATTCCTCAAAAAATTAAAAATAGACCTACCCTATGACCCAGCAATAGCACTGCTAGGAATTTACCCAAGGGATACAGGAGTGTTGATGCATAGGGGCACTTGTACCCCAATGTTTATAGCAGCACTTTCAACAATAGCCAAATTATGGAAAGAGCCTAATGTCCATCAACTGATGAATGGATAAAGAAATTGTGGTTTATATACACAATGGAATATTATTTGGCAATGATAAAGAATGAAATATGGCCTTTTGTAGCAACATGGATGGAAGTGGAGAGTGTTATGCTAAGTGAAATAAGTCATACAAAGACAGACACCATATGTTTTCACTCTTATGTGGATCCTGAGAAACTTAACAGAAGACCATGGGGGAGGGGAAGGAAAAAAAAAGTTAGAGAGGGAGGGAACCAAACCATAAGAGACCCTTAAAAACTGAGAATAAACTGAGGGTTGGTGGGGCATGGGAGAGAGGGGAAAGTGGTGATGGGCATTGAGAAGGGCACCTACTGGGATGAGCACTGGGTGTTGTATGGAAATCAATTTGACAATAAATTTCACATTAAAAAAAAAGAATAAACATTAAAAAAATAAAATAAAAATAAAAAATGAAAAAAAATGCTGAGTTTTGCTGTGGCATTGTTATTTCATCCATTCAAGGTTTTTTAAAAAGCTTTGTTCAGGTGATGACAGAATATTCTTAATATGGCCAAATTTAGCCCTATTACTAAAACAGGACCATTTTGGGATCTCTACGGAATGCCTTGATTCCTCAACAATGTTTCTCCATTCTGGCTGCTCTAAATTCAAATATTTCCCAGGTGTGTTCATGCTCTCCTTTCCTGCTCTGCAGTCTGTAAACTGCCTCCAGTTAGAAAGTGGAATGATTGAGAGGCGCCTAGGTGGTTCAGTTGGTTGGGCAACCGACTTCGGCTCAGGTCATGATCCCACAGTTTGTGAGTTTGAGCCCTGCGTGGGGCTCTGTACTGACAGCTCAGAGCCTGGAGCCTGCTTCTGATTCTGTGTCTCCCTCTCTCTCTGCCCCTCCCCCACTCATGCTCTGTCTCTCTCTGTCTCAGAAATAAACATTAAAAAAAAATTTAAAAAAAAAGAAAGTGGAATGATTGAATAACTTATTTCATTTGTTTCCCTTCTCTCTAGGATCACACTCTTCTACTGCCTGTTTTTCAAAATCTGAACACAGTTCTTCCCCACATTTTGTCCAATTTTTTAGTTGTTTATGGTGGAAGCACTAGTGTAGTATTTTTTACTTGTTTTATTTATTGTCTTTTTATTATAAGATAAAATCACAGAAAAACACACAAAAGAAAATGTAGCTTAGTGAATTACTATAAGGGTAAATACCTGTTTTGTTTTAAATGTTTGTGTCCCCCTCCTTCAAAATTCTTAAATTGAAATCCTAATCCCCAAAGGTGATGGTATTAGTAGGTGGAGACTTTGGGTTAGTTCTCTTATAAGAGGTTCCAGAGAACTCCCTGGCCCTTTCTGCCTACTGATAATACAAGAAGTCTGTGACTAAGAAGAGGGCCCTACCCAAGCATGCCAGTGCTATGATCTTAGACTTCCAGGCTTCAGAACTGTGAGAAATAAATTTGTGTTGTTTATAAGCAACCCAGTCTGTGGTATTTTGTTATAGCTACCCGAATGGTCTAAGAGAATACCCTTATAACCACCATCCTGGTCAAGAAATAGAAATTGGTTAACCATCCCAGAAGCCTCTCTGTGTGCCCTTTTGCACAGATAGCCCCCTCCCACCCATATACACTATTGCAACTTTTATGACACTCATTTCCTTGTTGTTTTTACGGCTTTTAATGATCCAAGTGGACATCCCTAGACATTATAGTTTAGTCTTACTCATTTTTCTTAACTTGAATTGTCTTTTAAGACTCCTTTTACATACAGGTGTTCCTGGTATCCCTTCTTTTCCTTACTATTTATTTGTTGAAGAAATGAGATGTTTGTCCAGTCTGGTTTCTCATAATCTGGATTTTTTTTATTACATGCTTGTGATGTGATTCAACATGTTCTATTTTATTCTATTTCCTGCAAACTGTCTTCAGGATCTAGAAGTTTGATAAAATTACATTTTTATCCCCTTGGTAAGACTATAATCTTTCATCTGAAGGTACGCATAATTTGTTTTCTCTCAATTTTGATGCAGCAGCCATTTGTGCTCAATGTCTAAATTCCAATTCATTGGTATTTATAAAGTACCTATGATATGCTAATATTTTTATTGATTAGCTAGAATAAGTTAATAAGAAGACAATTCCTCATTTGATACTTACCAAGTGGTATAGTTCATTTAGGAAAGGAGAAATGAATGCTTCCTTCTCTTTTTATTGTTTTTTTTTTTTTAAGATAATGATTTCTGACTGTATTAGTTTTTTCCAGTTGCTGTAACAACCACAAACTTGGTGCCTTAAAACAACATCTATTTATTCTTTGATAGTTCTAAAGGCCATAAGCCTGAAATAAATCTTTTGCAGCTAAAATCAAGGTTTCAGCAGGACCACAATCACTACAAACGTTCTAGAGGAGAATACTTTCCAGAGACCAGTGCTGTATGCCCTTGCATTCCTTTCCTCCCTTTCTCCATCTTCTTCCTCTATTTCTACCACATGACATTCTTTTTTGTCTGTAGTCAAATCTCCCACTGCCTCCCTTATAATAGTACTTGTTATTATATTTAAAAGTCAGAGGGTTAGAGAGAGAGAGAGTCCCTATCTCAATATCTGTAACTTAATCACATCTATGAAGATCCTTTTTCCACATATAGTAAAATTTCTAACAACTGAGCATCTTTAGAGGCCTGTCACAGTGACCAATGAAGTCTTCAAAAACTACTGTTTAATATTGTTATGAAATCACAAATTTTAACGTATTTGATTAGTTTAAATCCATTGTGATCTTTATATAATCTATGGCCAATGAGGGCCTCAATTTGACTTCTGAATCCTTTTGATTATTTCTCTGATATGCAGCATTTCAAGATGTTCTAGTACATTTTTTTTTGCATAAACCTGCAGTCAGTCATTTCTTGAAGCAGTCATGGTTTCCTTAAAAAAGGCAGTGGGGGGCAGGGGGAAATGTCAAAATGATAATCTGGAAACCAGGGCCACTATTTGCTTCTGGTTGGTAATTTGTTTTTTCTAGGATTTTACAAATTCAGGGTTTTTATACAGCCTTTTCAGTTTTTTAACTCTTTTCTTCCATAGTGATAATCTGCTTCTCAAGGTCACACAAATAGATTTAGAATATATAATTAGTCATTTGCTTTGTCCCATTTATGCCTTGTCGCATTTAAATATTTTAAATGTGTTATTCTATTTTTTGGCATAAAGCATTGATGTTAAAAAAAATCCCGTGATAATATCACTTTGATGCCCTTATTAAACATGTGCTCTTTTCCCTAGATTCCCAGAGGATTTTTTTGTTTCTTTAAAGTCCAGTCATTTTATTAGAATATGTCTTGGTCTTGATTTTTTTGGGTTGATATTATCAGGTAATAGAGTGCTCTATTAACATATACTTTATAATAATACTTTCAGCAAGTTTTCAGTATTCTTTTTTTTAAGGAAGTTATTTCATATGTTGAATTTTCTTTTTGTATCTTCAGTATTTGTCATTTTCTCTCATATCCCTTTTATCTCTTCATCTTGTTTGATTTTTGTTTTAATTCTCTTCTTTTAATCTACTATTCCTAACAAGAGATTACTTGAGTTTGGGGTGTATATTTTCTCTAGTTTATTCATCAGATCTGGTATAGTTTTCAATTATTTTTTGAGCTGTATCAACTAATTTCTGAGTTTTCCTAGTTCTGATTGTTTTTTCATATCTTGTATCTTTTCCTAATTTTTTATCTCATTTTGAAGTGGTATGTTTCCATTTGCATATATGTTGAATATATCTTTCTAGCATGTTTTCTCTGCCTATAGGTTTATTCTATTATTGTCATGTTTTCTTATAGTTATTTGTCTGGTATTTTATTTCAATAGTTTTCTAATGTTCATTTCTATGTTGATTTAGTTTTCATAACTTCTTAGAAGATTTAGTTCAGATAGCTTCTCTGCTTAGATTCTTTTTATATTATTTTCATATATTAGTAAAACTACAATGGCTTGCTTGGGGCAGATTCTAGCTGCTTCCTTTTCCCTTTTATCTGGACCACCTTTTTCCTTCATTTCAGTTGTTCCTAATCTAAACAATTTTGTTTCATCCCAGCAGTTTCTGTTCAGTATGAAGCCTTGTACATGGAGGAAGCCCTAGTGGGTCAGTTATGAAAACCTATAGGAACTAGCCAACTTATTGGTTATTGGAAAATGTTAAACCTCTTCCAGTTTTAGCTACTATTCTCCAATTGAATTGCTATGATTTCCAGTGAATAACTTTTACTTTATATGGGGTTCTTCAGTTCCCAGGTCATTCAGATACTCCATTACCTCTCTCTGCTTTTCCCTGAATAGACACTGACAAGATACAATGGCTTCTCCCTACCTACTTGTATTCTGAAGCTGCCAGAGTAAAACTTTATTAGGGTGATGCTAATAGAAATAAGATACAAATGGTAACAAAAAGAACAGTTTCTTTCTTCTTTGTCTTGTGACAACCCTTTATTGCCCCCTATTGCCAGAACTTAACAGGGAGTAAACTGACCAATCAGAAATGCAATTTTCAGAGTTCTAATTCCAGCATTACAAAGCAAAATATAGAACAGTAAATTTGAAGCTGAGAGATAAAACAATAAATTTGAAGCTGAGAGATAATACCTTAAAAACTGGCTTCTGTTATATGCTCTTTGTAAACCGTGCCTTTTGTCATTGTATAGTCTTTATTTAGAACTTTTAATCTTAATACATTTTATCTGATTTTGTATATGCAATTGCTTTTCTTTTATGCCATTGTTTTATTTTCAACATTTCTTCACTGCTCTGTTTAAACACTTTTTTTAAAAGAATATATTGATAGGTTTCAGTTTTGTTTTGTTTTTTTTCAACCCAATCTGAGAGGCTGTTTTATACACTGGGAAAGTTAATCATTCATGTTTTCTTCCCTTCATCCTACTTTGTTTGCATTTTTAAAAATATTTCCTTATTTTCCTTTAACTATTTCTCTTAGTTTTCCTGTTTGATCATTACTAGTCTCTTTTCCTTGTTTTAATTATGAAATTCTATTGCACTTTTTCATGCAACTGGTGATTATATTTTCATACATTCAAAATTAAATCCATATGAAAGTAAGGGTTAAATGGAAATGAGATACCAACTATTCGTTTGCTAGGTGCTCTGTTCCTTCACTGGATGAGCCCTTTGGAACACTTTTATTTCCCCTCTCCCTGGCCCCAAACGCCTACGATTTGTTGATATATTTTAATTGCCTTTAGAGTCTATTATCAGGTGCCTTTGCAGTATGCCACTTTTATTTCAAGAAGCAACAGTTAGTATTTATATTACACACACTCATTCACTCTCCATCTGTTTAGATATCTCTTTAAGGTAACAATTGTGTCAGAGCTCCTCATTCTTTCATTTACTCTATTTTCCCATGTCTGTAGATCTGTATTTTCTTTGTTGATTATAGTCCTTTCCTTTACTACTTCCTCAGTTGTGCTGCTGAGTAATATATTCTATCAATCTTCACATGTTTATAAACAACTTTCTTTGAAATTG
The DNA here is from genome assembly GCF_018350195.1 of Panthera tigris. Taxonomy (NCBI): domain Eukaryota; kingdom Metazoa; phylum Chordata; class Mammalia; order Carnivora; family Felidae; genus Panthera; species Panthera tigris. The sequence continues at coordinate 118,727,345 of NC_056668.1, read as the reverse complement.
ACAATTAAATGATACCTTGATTGTATTAGAATCAATGGATCATATAGTCCTTTCCCTAGATATAAATTATACTAAATTCACTGGCTTCTAATATTGTAAATAAAGTGTTGGTTCATCTGATTCTTTTCTTTCATAATTATTCTTCCTCCATTAGCTAATTAAACTATTTTTTCTTTATCCTTGGGACTCAGAAATTTAACTAGATTATTTCTAACATGTCTGTAGCAAGATAGCATTAGGTCAGTGTGTGGGAAAAAATGAAATCTCAACAAAATGACAGCTCCTTGAGATATTAATGATAGATTCCATGACCATTTCTAATTGTATGATATTAGCATCTCCTTTGGGTAACCATTTTGTTTGCTAATTTGTGACTACTGGTATTTCCTTTTTCATTAACTGTTACTGAGGTCCTATCTTTTCTATTGACTATAATGCAAATCTTGGAATTGGGGTTTGATTGCACCATTGTGTACAAATATACTATGATAATTTTGTTGTATTAAGAAATCAGTTTTTGGGGTGCCTGGGTGGCTCAGACAGTTAAATGTCGGACTTCAGCTCAGGTTATGATCTCACGGCTTGTGAGTTCGTGCCCCTTGTTGGACTCTGCTGACAGCTCAGAGCTTGCAGCCTGCTTCGGATTCTGTCTCCCTCTCTGCTCCTCCTCTGCTCACACTCTTTCTCTAAAATAAATAAACATTAAAAAAATCTTTAAAAAAAAAGAAAAAGAAATCGGTTATGATTGCTCTGCAATAGCTGATAGGAACTCTTCCTTTTCTGCAATGTCATTTTTAGTAAATAACTAAGTCTTTTTTAAGTGTTGAGCCTATGGTCTTCTTTTCCAAAGTAGTGTTTTTCTTCATCAATCCTGCCAGTGTGAGCTCTTTTATTCTGTGGACAAAGAGCTTTCTCAAGTTCAAGACATTTTTTTACTATAAAATACTTAATTATTGATGCTACTCCATTGTTATTCTTCCACCTTTTGGAACTCCTGTATTATTCACTATTGGGTCTTCTGTATGTGTCCTTCAGTTCTCTGATCTTTTCTTTCATACTTCCTGTCTGTTTATAATTTTGTTCTGTGCTTTCAGATATTCTTCCACTTGATCTTTCATGTTACTGATGTGTGATTCATGTGCTAGTTTTCAAGTATGAAAATCATGATTCAAATCCTTGGGTTGGGATAGCATGAGATGTGGATACTACTTACTGTTCTCTAAAATTTCCAGGCTAAAAACTCTGGTCTCAAATAAGCATATAACATCAGTGGAAATGAATCTGGTCTGAAATAAGCATGTAAAATCAAATAATAAATTCTGTTAGTTTGCTAGGGCTGCCATAACAAAATACCACAGACTGGGTGGCTTAAACAGCAGTAGTTTATTTTCTTAAAGTTCTAGAGGCTGAAAATCTAAGATTAATGTGCCAGCAGTGTTGATTTCCTCTGAAGACTCTTTCCTTGGCTTGTAGATGGCTGTACATTTGCTGCCTGTTCACATGGTCTTTTCCCTATGACACCTCTGGTATCTGTTTATGTATCCAAATTTCCTCTTTTTATGAAGACATCAGTCAGATTGGATTAGGACCCATCCTAATGGCCTCATCTAACTTAATCAAGTTCTCTAAAGAACTTGCCTCCAAATATGGTTACATTCTGAGGTGCTGGGGGTTAGGATTTCAACATATGAATGTGTGTGTGTGGGGGGGGGGGATTACAAATCAATCATAACAACTGTCATTGTAAGAAGAGATTATTTGTTGACAATACACATTAAATAATTCTCATACCAACTGATGTGTAACCATTCAGCTCAATTCTTTTTTTTTTTTTTTTTTTTTTTTTAATTTTTTTTTCAACGTTTTTTATTTATTTTTGGGACAGAGAGAGACAGAGCATGAACGGGGGAGGGGCAGAGAGAGAGAGGGAGACACAGAATCGGAAACAGGCTCCAGGCTCCGAGCCATCAGCCCAGAGCCTGACGCGGGGCTCGAACTCAGCCCAGAGCCTGACGCGGGGCTCGAACTCACGGACCGCGAGATCGTGACCTGGCTGAAGTCGGACGCTCAACCGACTGCGCCACCCAGACGCCCCATCAGCTCAATTCTTAACATCAAGCTCTACCAGTTTAAGAATTTAGTCCCTCAAGATTGCACCCACTTCAGAAGCTATGCAAATAGGGTGCCAAGGATACTTACAGTTCTGCTCAGCAAACTAACATTCTTGAGTTCCTGTGACTGCCTCCCTAGGTTTGATAACTCACTAGAACAAATCACAGAACTCAGGAAAGCATTTTACTTGTGATTACCAGTTTAATATTAAAGACATAACTCAGGAACAGTCAAATGGAAGAAGTGCACTACCTACCTTGCACCTTAATGAGTTCAACTTGGAAATTCTCTGAATCCCATCAATTAGGGGTTTTTATAAAGATATTATTACATAGGCATGAAGTGATTAAATTGTTTCTCATTGGTGATTAACTCAATCTCCAGCCCCTCTCCCCTCCCTGGAAGTTTGGGGTGAGACTGAAAGTTCCAAGCTTTTAATCATGGATTGGTCTTCCTGGTGACCAGCCCCCATCCTGAAGCTACTAGAGGCCTGCCTTATCACTGAGGAAATTCCAAAGGTTTTAGGAGCTTTGTGTCAGGAACCAGGGACAAAGAAAAATATTTTATTATAGCGTATTTGTGCAAAAAGGTGACACACTGCTTTTAAACCCTTGATGAATACAGACCATAAAAAAGTCATTTAAAAGCTGTAGGTCTACCTTTTAAGAGATCAAATTTACCTTTAAAGCAGACTTTCTCTTCAAGAATGGCCTGTAAAGTGAATGCAAATCAATTTACTCTTACTCCTGGGAAAACTTCAGGTATCTTCAATTAAGTATCTTAGAGAAGCTAAGCATTTTGTTTTGTAAACTGAATGTATCTAGGTGTTTGGTTTCTGCAGCATTTTTGGCTTCCTTGAAAGAAGTGTTTTTTTCTCTTTGGATTTGGATTGCCATGTGTATTATTGTTGCTGTTTTTCCTTGAATTTGTTGGAAACTTTCTTTTGCACCTTCCAGTCACTACATGGCTTTTGTATTTATTGCCTAAGAATAACTGCTAATGTGATGCCTAATTATTGATTTTGTACTTTATATAAATGGACTAATACAGAATGTACCATCTTGTCTGGTTTTTCCTCATTTTGTGAAATTTATCCATGTTGTTTAACACAGTTGTAAATTGTTTTATCATATATATTGCTATATCATATTCCATGGTGTGAATATACCACAATTTATTCTTTGTTAATGGACATTGGAATATTCTTCAGTTTTCTGCTATTACAGTATGGCAATAAATATGTCTGTTGGTGAATGAATCCATGAGTTTTCTCTTGGGTATAATCTTAGAAACAAAACTGCTAGGTCACAGGGTATGCATACGTTCACCTTTAGTAGACACAGCCAAATAGTTCTCCAAAGTACCAATTGACATTCCAACCAGTATTGTATAAGAGGTAGGATTTCTCCACATTTTTGTCAAGTCTAGTATTAAAGGTGAGATTTATTGTTTTTAAATGCCTTCTTAAGTCTTCTGCTTGTTGTCTCCCTCCCCCACCAACCATCATTGGGTTTTTTTCTCATTGATTTCTAGGAGTTCTTCACATAATCTGGATACCAGTCTTTGTCAAATATGTGTATTGAAAATACTTTCTCCTACTCTGGGTTACTTAATCATTCTCTTAATGAATACAAGTTCTTAATACAGACCGATTTATCATTTTACCTTTATGTTTAGAGCTTTTGGTATTTATTAAGAACTCTTTACTGATGTGTAACAAGATTAATCTTGTCCAAAGAAAGGTATGGCCCTCATCCCAGTAACTTAGTTACTGGGAGGTAACTGTAAGCCCTTGGAATGTCCTGCCTCAAAGGAGTGTCTTTGTTTACCTGGGGGCTTTAAACCATGCCAAGTAGTCTATTCTAACAATGTGATTTATGGTGAGGGCCTTGTCCCATGTGGTATCACACTGACCTCTGGAGGAGCAGAAGACTAAGATCAGCAATATGGGAAGAGAGCCATGTCTATGTAACTTACCCCCAAAAAAACACCGGGCACCAAGGTTTGGTTGAGCTTCCCTGGTTGACAACACTCTGTCTGCATCACCACGTATCACTGTTGGGAGAAGTAAGCACTGTTCACACAATGCCACTGGGAGAGAACAACTAGAAACTCTCTATACCAGGTCTCTCCTGTACCCTGCCCTATGTACCTTTTCCTGTTGCTGATTTTAATCTGCATTTACCATGGTATAAACTGCAACCATGAGTATACCAGCTTTGCTGAGCTCTGTTATTCCCTGGGGGTGATCTTAGGGATTTCCTGAATCACAACCTATTATAAGTCAGACAGAAGTTCTCCTGTTACCTTTGAAAAGCTTTAGTATTTTATCATTCACATTTAGTTTGTAATTCCTAAAGGAATTACAATTGATTCTGGTATTTGGCATGTGAAGACAGATCAAGATGTACATGGTTTTTCATAATATTCACTTGATCTTGTATCATTTATTATAAAGACCACCTTGGGAACTACACTGTTTAATCACTTTTGTTGTAAGTCAGCTGACCACCTGTGTGTTTTTACTGTTTGTATTTACTAAGTACTCCAGTGTTTTGTTCTTTAAGAATAACTCGGTCATTCCTCATTCTTTGTAGATATGTCTGAGTTTTCAGCTTGTCAATTTAATTAAAAAAAAAAAAAACACACAACTTGGGATTTTGATGGGGGTTATGCTGAATTATAAATTAACATCTTTATAAGACTGTTAAAAACTGAGAACAAACTGAGGGTTGATGGGAGGTGGGAGGGAGGGCAGGGTGGGAGGGAGGGCAGGGTGGGTGATGGGTATTGAGGAGGGCACCTTTTGGGATGAGCACTGGGTGTTGTATGGAAACCAATTTGACAGTAAATTTCATATATTAAAAAATAAAAAAATAAAAAAATAAATAAAAAAAAAAAAAAAAAAAAGATTTACCTGTCAGAAGTCTGTGTGAGGAATGGGTGTCTCCCAAACCTGTAGCTGAATAAAAGCAACTGTAGTCAAAGCTGAAAAAAAATAAAAAAATAAAAATAAAAAAAAAAATTAACATCTTTATAATATTAAATCTACTAATCTTTCAACATGGTATATCACTCTCTCCATTTATTTAGAACTTTGTCTTTCAATGATTTGTAATTTCCAGTGTAGAGTTGGTGTCCATCTTTCTTTCTTTAGCATTATTCCTATCTTTAGATTTATTCCTAAAAAACATAATATTTTAAATGATGCTGCTGTAACTTATATATTTGGTATGTATAAAAAACCCAAAGAATCTACAAACTATAAGAATTAATGAGAAATATAGGGGCTTCTGGGTGACTTAATCAGTTGAGCGTGTCAGACTCTTGGTTTCAGCTCAGGTCATGATCCCAGTGTCACACTAGGCACTGAATGTGGAGCCTGCTTAGGATTCTCTCTCTCTCTCTCTCTCTCTCTCTCTCTCTCTGTGCCCCTCTCACATGTGTGCTCTCTCCCTCTCTCTCTCTTTCTCTCTCTCCCCCCCCAAAAAAGAAAGAAATGTAGACTTGTTGTTGTTATGAAGATAATAAAAATACTTTAGTTCTACATATAAGCAACAAATAGAAAACAAAATATAAAAAAGATAGGCTAATGTTTTATTAGAGAAAAATATTTCTCTTTATGGCTTTTACAAACTTAAGAGGAATTTGAGAATAATTTTTATTTTATTTTTAAATTTTTTAATGTTTATTCATTCTTTGAGAGAGATAGAGAGCATGAGCAGGGGAGAGGCAGAGACAGGGAGACACAGAATCCAAAGCAGGCTCCAGGCTCTGAGCTGGCAGCACAGAGCCCGATGAGGGGCTCAAACTCACGAACTGTGAAATCATGACTGAGTCAAAGTGGGACGCTTAACCGACTGAGCCACCCAGGTGCCCCAAGAGAGTAATTTTTAAAATAGAGCTTTTAAAATACTATCCCTGAAATTTCCTTTGCAATTATTTCCAGTTTTAAGAGAAAAAACAATGTAAGAAATGTAAGTCATTGGTAGTCATCTTGGTAGAAACATATATTCCAATAAATGAATAAACATTCATATTATAATTTAATGATTTTTATAGGAAAGTTTTTTACTATTTACTATTGGTTATCTCTTTGGTATTTGAGACAAACACTGAACTTTTTCTTTTTTAATGCAGATTACATTACTTTGCTTCAATGTCTTTCATTACATACAGTTCAAAAATTGAGTACTAGTATCCTAAAGACTTACAAATCAAAACTTAATAACAAAAACTAAAATCTGCTCTTATTTAGAGTTTAAAGCTTGCTTTTAGACAAATCCTAGGACTTCGATTACTGTATTTACTACTAAGTCGGCAAACTTATAACTGCAATTAGATTCTATTTTATTTTAGAATGATATATTATCTATAAAGACAAATTAATTATGACATTCCAGTTTAATCTACTAAGTTGCTATTTTTAATTTGTCAACAAGTTCTAATAATGGTCTTGTTACCTTGTGATTAGATTAACACACCATATATTTATATATAATTATTTAAGTTCTAAGTATCAGGCTAATCTTCAAGGAAGCTTAATTATAATAAATAAATATGTACTATTTTGTGATTAATTCCTGGCTTCTCAAAAAAAAATAACTAGAACTCTATTTCCTAAGGGGGAAAAAAAGAGGAAAAAGTCCTGCATATCAATCCACTTTCTTTAGTAAGTACAAGGTAGCACAAGGACAGAAAGTAGAAGATGGTCTATCAAATCAGACAGATCAGTGAATCAGTTACATTTCAAAGAAGGTAAATCTGTTGTGGACTAATAGTTCAATGGGCCACACTCTGGAATTAGATTACATTGGATGATATGACATCTCTACAGTTAGTTCCTGTGATAATATGATTTATGACAACCTTGGAATTTCCTGAGCATAAGAGCAATGGAAACATTGATTGTTATATTTTTTCTGTCTTCAGTTCCTGAAAGAACTTCAGAGCCATAAAGGTAAAATGAGTGTCTTGTTATTCATAACATGCCTCTTTCCACCACAACTGGGTTTACATTAATGGGTTACTTTTGAAAAGCACTGAAGGATGGGGGCTGGTTGCCAGGTGAACTAACCAGGAATAGAGGGTTAGAACTTTTAGTCTCACCCCTTGATAAGAACAGAGAAGAGGGAAGGGAGGAGCTAGAGGCTGATCAGTCACTAGCGGATGGTGATTTAATCAATCATACCTATGTAATAAAGCCTCTATAAAACCCCAAATAGATGTTTTGAGAACTTCCAAGTTGGTGAACACATGGTCAGGGAAAGTGGCACACTTGGGAGGGGCATGGAAGCTCCTAGTCCTTTTCCCATACCTTGCTGTATGCATCTCTTCCATCTGACTGTTCCTGAGTTACATCTTTTTAAAAAAATTTTTTTTCTAATGTTTATTTATTTTAGAGAGAGACAAAGCACAAGTGGGGGAGGAGCAGGGAGAGAGGGAGACACAATACAAAGCAGGCTTCAGGCTCTGAGCTATCAGCACAGAGCCCTACGCAAGTCTTGAACCCATGAACTGTGAGATTATGACCTGAGCCAAAGTTGAACGCTTAACCAACTGAGCTACCCAGGTGCCTCGAGTTACATCTTTTTGTAATTCATCAGTAATCTAATGAATAAAATGTTACTCTGAGTTTTGTGAGCCACTCTAGCAAATTAATCAAAACCAAGGAGAGGGTATGTGAGAGAAGATAGGTGATAACCTGGACTTGCTACTGGCATCTGAAGCGGAAGCACAGACAGTCTTGTAGGACTGAACTCTTAACCTGTGACGCAAAGAAGGGGTCATGGGAATCTCTGATTTATAGCTGGTCATTCAGAAGCACAGGTAACTACCTGGTCTACCAGGTAGACAGTGTCAAAATTGAGTTAAATTGTAGGACACCCACTTGGTGTTGGGAGAATTGCTTGTTGATATGGGGAACCCCCCCCAACACACACACACACACACACACACACACACACACACACACACACACATCCCATATGTTAGAATTGGTGGCCACAATCTTTAGTGTTCCAAATGGGAATTCTTAATTAATTACCTACAGGGTTTATAAGCCCTTTTGTAAGGAAAAACAAAAAAACATATCTCAACTATATAATTTTGAATACTAAATACATATTATGTTTGATACCCAAGTACAAAACATAAATAGCCTTCTTCAGCTGTGGATCATCTTTACAACTGGCACAGCCATTAGGCTAAAGACTATGGCATGGCAGGTCTTTTACCATACATGTGATTTCCATTAAGGGATCCAGTAAAGTTACCTTGCTTAGAAGTCCAAGCTTTAGCTACTCAGAGGATGCTTTTGCTCTGTAAAGGGCAGCTGAGGCTCCTCTTCAAGCTTTCTGGCAGGCTTGCTTAGCCACAGCAGTGGGCTGTAGCTGCCTTCATTCACCAGCGGTGGCCAGTAGATTCATTCACCATCTACAAGCCAGTAGATGCAGAGAGGTAAGAGACATAGGATATAAGGCTTAAGAAAACAGGCTGTTAAAGGAGAAAGAAGCAAAATTATTTCAGTGCACACAACTTACTCTCCCAAAAGGAGTTCAATGCAAATATAATGTTGGTAACTTCAGGAATTTCTAACTTGTTTATGCTCCTTCAATATTGCTTAGACCTCACTATTTATCACAGACATATAATAAAGCTGGTATATATCTCTGTCTCATCCACTGGACTTGGAGAACCCATACCCTCAGATTCTTGAACTTGGGGTGGAACTGAATAAAGGGAACTTTCCATATGTATGCCAATCCATAAAATAGGTAATAATAATGTTAACTTACAAAGGCGTACACATTTTGGGTTAACTTTTCAAAAGATCTTAATAACTGGGTATGAAAGTAACCTCTCATTGAAATGGTGTTAATTTTTCTGTATTTTCACATATTATTTCCTTTGCTGAAACAATGTGGGAAAAAAACAGAAGTATTCAAAATTTACTACAAGAAAAACATGCCTCTCTGGATCAGCCTAGCCAATAACAATGAATATTAATTTGAATTAATATAAATCATGAATTAAAGGTTCCAGTTGCATTTGAGCTAAATTGCATTGTTTTGCACAAGTCAGAAAACTACATAATTCAATTATAACAAGCAAAGTCCTCTGGTGTTTATGAGTTTTATACATCCAATGGAGTCAACTGTTTGATGATAGTGAACCTGTCCTAAAAATTACCAACATCTAGTTTTTTATTTCAAATACAATAAAATGTGTTTAAAATACCATTAAAACACTGTACACAACCTGTCCTTAAAGTAATCAAATATATACCAATTAGATTATTAACATTACTTGGTAAAGAGTTACAACTAACGCCGTCAAGTGTTTGAACTGTAGGCAATGGAGTTAGAAACCAAGGAAAAGATCCTGTCATTTGTGGGAAAATGACTGTGTAAGTCTTTTAACTACACTGAGAGTAATATATTATTTACATTTTTATAGGTAACTATAAGATAACTGTAAGATTCAACAGCTAACTTAAACTTAGAAACACAAATGTGGCACTAAAGAAAATGGACAGAGGGAATTGTATTTGTATCTGCCTCATTCTTTTCTTCTCAGTATCCCCATCTCAGCAAATAATAAATCTAGTGGGTTAGGATAAAAACCACACAGTGAGAGCTGTTGCTTCCCCTTCTTTCACATCTAAACCTTGAGTAAATTATGTTAGGTCTGTATTCAGAATATATCCAGAGTGTTCCCACCAGTGTCCTTGCTATCACCCATCCACCTATCCAGTAACTACTAGTAAACAACTTCTTAAAAAAATAATGTTTGAGGTACTTCAGTACACAGAGAATGGCCCTTTTGGCCTTTACAAAAGAAATAAACTTCTTACCTATCCTGAATCTCACTACAGTGCGTTGTTCCAGGACATAACTGCCAGGGCACCTAAAAGTCAATATTGAGAAAATTAATGGCTAGGTAAGATTCTAGCAATAAATAAATAATATTCGCCCATGAAAACTTAAACTAAATGATAAAAATCCCAATCGATTTCCCAATCCCAATCCCATTTCGATAAAGTATTACTTTCTATAATTATTCAAAATTATGATATTTATATGTTGGTCATCTGTATATTAGTAATAGTCACAATGATTAAAAAAATTTTCCTGGATTGACTTAATTTTAGAACATTAGGACCACAAGATATGGAATAAATATTAATATACACATTTTTTTTTGCTGCAGCAAAGAATGATAACCAGTAAGACTTTTATGCCTAAAACCATTCTATATAAGAATAGAATTCTGTAGGTCTGGGTTTCTTAGTAGCATACCACTACTGACATTTTGGGCTGGTTAATTCTTTGTTGTTCAGAGTTGCTTTGTGTAATGTCGAATGTTTCACAATATCCCTGGCCTCCTCCCACTAGATACCCAGTAGCCCCCACTCCCTAGTTATGATACCAAAAATGTCTCCAGATATATTGCCAAATATACCATGGGAGGGAGGCAATAGTCCCTGAGAACTATTGCTGTGAATGTAAAGGACAGAACAGAAATATAATGTAATACTTATTCAAGCAAAGTGTTAGTTCACTTTTTAAAAATGGATGATGAGTATCAAAATACTATATTTAATTCCACTGCATATATTTAAAGGAGTGACTGCTACTGTAAAATGCCATTTTACAATGCACTGGAAATTACATTATTGGCCATTATTTAAACTTATGGGGAAGAGCTTTGGATGTTAGCTTATATTCCATTAGTCAAAAGCATCCTGTAATTTATAGGATAGGTGGGTAATGTACTGTATCACTCACTTACTGATCTTTCTTCAAACCCTAATATAGTACTTAGAACACTCTTGAGTTTCTCTCTTATAGCTCTAAGCCTTTTTGTTTTTTACCTTGAGAAATGTATTAAATTTTTGAACACTATCTTGATAAATGTCTAGAAAACTTAACTGAAGGTATCAAGGCTTTTACACAAATGTAAAATATTTAGAGACAAAGCAAGTATTTTCAAAATTCAATTTGTGTAGACTGGTAATCTTTTTTATTTCCACTCTTCAAATGATGCCTAGAGAAATCCAAGGATTTGGAGGCTGAGAATAGTTTAAGAACTCCCAAGATCTTGTCCACACATAGAAGCAATTCTCAAATCCTGTTACTAGTCACCTAACTAGTCTCTAAGTATGGTCCAATTCTCTCAGCTTAATCAGTTTACTGTCAAGGATGCTGATGGATTCATTCTAGCTATAAACATAAAAATGTATGGAGTGTTTTTGTTTTAAAGAATTTTCACATAAATTATCTGGTATTAATCAAACACATCTCCAGGACAGGTAAGAAAGATATCAGGGATAGGAAATTTTTAGTTTAGTGAATGAATGACTTGCCTAGTTTACAATTCAGCAGTGGCAGTAGCAGCAGCAGAGTTGACATCTCCAGACTAATCACACCAAATGCTTTTCTTAGGAAATCCTCATTTGAGATTTTGCTCATAACTTCACATTGTATGGAGTTCTGGGATGCTTGAAGGCAAATTAAATAAAATTTAATTTTATTAATTAATTAATAAGGTGGCGGAAAGTCCTTAGCTGTAGAAGCCAAATTTCTTAATCATTTTATACAAGGCTCTGAAGACTAAATCTTCCAAGTTGTCTGTATTCAATGTAGTATCATTTAAAAATCCCTTCTATGTTGAATATTGAATTCTTATATCAGGAAGGACAAT